>NC_091516.1:44374427-44533097 GCF_947461875.1 Haliaeetus albicilla
TTTTAACAAGCACATTAGCCTTGTATCACCTAGGCTTACTGTAACAGAAAAGCAGCTACCACATGGAATGTATCAATTAAGCCATTGCCTCAGAGGGGCAACACAAAAGCTCTGCTACATCCTAGAAGTTTGGACCAGCTAGTTTAGGACTGGATTCCCAGTGTTAGCATTAGGCTACTTCCAGTGGACAGAAACTACCATTAGGAGAGAGATCTCACCAGGCTGATGAGAATGCCAAACACTCCTTCTGCACAACAGTTGTTAAATGGACCCTGCTCCAGAATGCATACCCTGCACTCCAACACTGGCCACAATAAAAAGCTATGGGGTTTATAATGAGCTCTGGCCACCAACTAGAAGAGTGCCAATCCTGTTTCCCTTTCTTGGCCCAACCAAAAGACTGTACCTCAGTAAAGGCAGTGTCAAATCTGTAATTCTGTAGGAAGTATAGGCTCCTTTCTTCCTTTAGTAAGAAGTAGAGTCTACCTAGGACTCTACTTACTCAAGACGAACCTGCTGGCCGTTTTGATAAGAAAACTGGTGTTTCAAAAAAACAACTCATCTCAAAGTCTGTGGGTTCCCAAAGTATAAAGCAACCCTGACGATTACCTGGACAGAATTACACTGGCAACCCTAGGTCAGAAATAGAGATCCAAGTAGTATTAAGTCAGTACTATCACATTTACCTTTATGTAGCTTGTAGTCAAAATTCCAAAGGGAACCTCTAAGAAAGTGTAAGAGCTTACTAAACCAGCAGCCCAGTCATTAGTTTCTGCCCCAGGGCCCATAATTAGTCAATTCAAACCTAACATAGACACAAGTCATCATTTAGTTCTTCTCTAGCAGAACTGAGCCAGGTTATTTATCAAACACTTCCAAAAGCAGCAGCCAAAGTTTTTAAGATATCTAATGAAATAACTTTTAGCAAAGACTAACTAGAAGGCCACTTCCATGTGTTCCAAAGACAGCAAGTAAGATTGCTAGTCTCAAGGTAGGTAATTACAGTCACTGAAGACCTGTGCACTAGAAGCATGCAAACAAGTGGGTAGATTAAACTTTTTCTGGCCACATTCAAACTTTGTGTCTTAAGGAATCTTCAGCAATTCTGGTTCCTTATGTTAATGCTTTCTGTTGCTATTCTTGAACATTTAATCTAGATTCTAAAAAAACTTAAAAAGATAGTCTACCACTGGAGACCCATTTCTTAGTAGGAGAGGTTACTCTAATGATCTGAAGGACTAGTGCATTAGGACATACTAGAAGTATTCTAACCTCCCTCCCCCATTACTTTCATATCCAGTACCACAACTCTTCAGATGGTTGGAGAAACCTTACCTGTTGCTGGCTTTTGTTTTCTGGAGCTTTTCATCTTGCCTTGCATACCACTCCTCCAACTCCTTTATTGCTTTCTCCTTCCATTCTGCTTCCTGCTTCCGTGAGTTGGCATCTGAAGATTTAAGAATTGATCTGTCAGTTTGTTGCAGCTGGATCTTGCTAACATTTCAGCTGATGGCTCAGGGTGCACTCTAGTACAAGACAGTTGCTTATCTACTCAGATAAGGGTTAGGAGCTTTCCTGATTTAGGCCATGAGAACTCTTAAATATCATGAACATTCAGAGGATTAGCCAAACAGAATGCCTCTGCTGCAGAACTGGCACAGTCCACTTCAGTTTAGGGTAGGTATTTGTAGACTGATTCAGTAAGTCTGTTGGCCTGCAAACTGTTCAGAAACAGAAACAAGTCACCTTGCTATGCTAGTGCTAGAACAAAGCTCAGTAAAGCCTCTGTGCTTAGACAAAGTTAGCCTGGTACTCGACATGTATCTGCTGTAACTAGCCCAGAAGAGGAGCAACAGGCTCAGCTCTATCCAGATTCACATTGTACAGAAGATTCTGTCCTAACAGTTTCAAGCAAAGCCTCCTCCCTAATGTAAGTGGAAAGCATACCAGTTTGTAGGCTCTTAGAAGCTGTCCACAGGTAGGTATCACTGCATTTGACAACAGTATTTATTTTAGTTACTAGTACATTACTTAATTTAGCTATTAGATTAAGATCCATGTGACAGACAGCCTCAGCAATTACAAAATGAGCAAACTTTATCCTTTGAAAAAAGTGCTGATGGCCACAGTATTTATTCACTCTTTTCTACTGATAAAAGCTGTTCATTTTCTGTCAGCTTATTTGCAAGTAAAGGGCAGGCCACATGAATACTCTTAAGGTTCAGAAAGCCACTTGCTTGCCAATTCCTACACCAGTATTAAGTCTGCTTACTGGAAGACTCATCCAGACTTGCTGCTCAAACTCAAGAAGCATGTTAGATTCCCAAAAGCCAGAAGCCATGGTTGAGAATTCTGCTGCTTAAGAAGCTGCCACTAAGTTACTCACAAGAAAGAACACCACAGCAACAAACATCCCCCCTTACCAAGTTGCTCCAGACGCTCCTTTTGTTCCTCTCTCCACTTACGAATACTCTCTGGTTCTGACTGCAGTCGATCTGCTTGGGATATGGCAGCATAGGAGTCTATTGGACCATTACTCTCCTTAAAGGGAAGGAACAGTAATGTCATTTATACATGACAACTGAATATTTCAGATAACTGCCTACTAGCTACATAAAATTAAACTATTTGAACTGAGCACATAACACATTTCCACCATTAACATGAAAAACGTCTTGCCACAAACTATAGTAGGATTGAAGCAAATTAATTCAGGACTGAATTCATTAATTCAGCAATCAATGATCAAACACAAATTCAAGCTGACTGCGAAGTCAAACTGTGCCAGAGCTCTATGCCTGAAGAAGGCAGAAGACAATGCCTAGCACCTCACTATGCAGTTGTAGGCCTAGAGAACATCCAGTTAATTTCACCTTAATATTTGCTGTGAAAGTAATTTTATTTTTTTACCATTTCATGCACAGGAGTTTAAAACATTCTCTGTAACTTATTTGTCTACTTCAGAGACATTTGCAAACTGAACTGATATGAAAAGCCAATGTCCTTTAAAGATATTACAGAATTTAGATTGCTGTGTGCAGCTTAGAACACAAGGGGTATTTCAACATTTAAGCATCAAAACAGCGTGATTACTAGCATACTTTTTACTATACAATAGCTTAAAGACTTGCAATGAAAAAGGCTATGACAATACACCAGATTCGCAAAGCTAATGAATATTGTGCTATTTACCACAGAGGATACTCCAAGTCCAACAACTTTTATTGGTTCACCCTACTATTAAAAGACCTAAGAAATACCACTCCTGACAGTACCACATAGATTGCAGCTGACAACAGATTCAGCTGCATCTTGCCCCTCTTTGGACCTCCTGTAGCCCTCAATGAAGGAATAATGCAAAGAGAAGGAGCTAGGATGGTGCAACAGCACCAGGCTTCACATTCAATCGAACCCAAAATGAATTGGCCAATTGCAGGGCCAAACTAGTTACAAGTAGCTAAAACAAAAGTTATATATAGCCCATTCAGTCTATTCTTCCTTATTAAGATGAAGTTCTATCAACCAAAGCAGCTGGTCACTTAGAACTGCAAACAGAAAATCAAGATATTTCATCTACCTTCTGTTGTATAAGGAAGCAAAAAGGGCCAGTAAGACACCTTTTCTCATCAATCTCACAGCAATGGTGAGAATATAAAAATTTTAGCAGCAGTGAAAGCTGTTTGTGTCTCCACAAAGCTCAGTGTTCACTTAAAACTCTATGGAGAAGTAGCTCATATGCTGCCCTGTTCCCAAGCATTCATTTAATCAGGGCTATCCAGCCAAATATGATACCAGGCCATGACAATGCCTTAACCAAGCTGGTGTGAAATTCAGTTACAACACAGGGATTGCCTCATGCCTCATTCCTCTCTGACACTAATAAAGCAAGTATCTCCTCCTTCCTTCATTACCATGGCTGACTAACATGGTTTCATACTATGATCGAGCTATTTAGCCAGCAGCTTAATTTCATGCAACTTTATATCCCTAAGTGTATAATGTTTTCAGTCAGCACCTTGTAAGACGAATCCTGGTAAGACAACCAGGATGCAAGAATTATCCTTAAAGAATAAGTAATTCAGAAAACTTGGCTTTAAACTAGGTAGTCAGAGGATGCTTTCAGCTTATTAGCTAGTGGCAAGTCAACACTAAGTCATACAACAGAGCCTGTCAGTCTGCTTACAGTGGTTATGTCCTATTAAGTCATAATTCAAAATGGACTGCTGCTTTAAGCTGCCTCTAAGTTCAGAGGAGGGGCATATTAAGAGCATTAACAGCTTTATGAGATAAGCTACCAGAATAGAAGTTCCTCCTCAGAGGTGAGATAAAAGTACATTAGAGACAAGAAATGGGAAGTATTAGTCTAGATTAAGGTAAAGTTCTCAGAGTAGAACAGCACATTCTAAGTACGGAATATTTCTGTCTTACCTGATAGACATCTCCATTAACCACTCCATCAACAGCACCTGTAAAGAAGTGACTGTAGTTTAGCCATTTGAGAAAAGACAGAACAGCCAGATTTACTGATTTCCGTAAATTGTATGGAAAGCTTTACTAGAGTATCTAATGTGGAGTTATGCAAAGAGTGTTACTTGAACCCTGCAGGGTCACCTCCTTATGTCTGCACTTTACCGGATAGGCACAAGAAAGCAAGTGAGCCATTATTCTACAGAACCAGTAATATAAGTTCATTTCTTCATCTTGAGATCATGCTTCAGACTACACAAACAGCAGAGCTGATACTGCTGAGAAGCTGCCACAGACAGTGTTCTAAAGTTACTCCCACTTTCTCCTCCCTGTCTTAGAAGGTGACTACTCAACAACTGTACAGAATTTAAGCAGCATGACTCTCACAGTTTTAGTCTCTACCTGAAAGATTAACAATCCTGCAGCTAACACTTAGTAATTCTTATCCTAGTTTGGTTACCTCCTAATTCCTAATCAGCTCAAAAGATATAGCTAACATTCCTAGCAAAGTCACCTTTCTGCTACCTTCTGTGATGACATGTTTGATAGCTTCCCACTTCAGCTGCAGCCTTACTCCCACTGAAGTGACACTGGCAGTAGAGCCTCAGGAACAGGATCGTCTAGGAATCTTTGCCACAGAACCCTAAAATTTCACCTTATTAAAACACAGCCATAGGGAACATATGTCAGTTGCAAGACAAACATTTGAGTTTGTGAAACTATTTAAATCTCCAGACTATGCAAAACATACCAAGATTTTCCAGAACTTCTAAATCTCAGGAAGGCTTCTCTCTGGAACAGTGCTAAGTAACATCTGCCTGTGTGATATAACAAGTCATGTTACTACCTTTGTCTCACCCATAATGCCACCATGGATAAACTTATCACACAGAAGCGTTTCCACCATGTTAAAACGCTCTTCAATGAAAGAAGATACTGTACCAAAGTCACACAATAGTAAGCAGAAAATCAAGTTATTTTGCACCACCTTCTTAAATAAGATAGATAATTCACCTAAAACTAAGAGCACTGTGCTGCAGTATCCTCTATTTCTTCGTGGCTATGTATGCCCCAGTTTCACACGAGCAGTGTTAATGGCACACAGGAAGCTCTTCATACTCCTTTATCAGGGAACTAGGCAAGTATTAAGTCCGTATCACTGAGCTCTGAATAGCAATCATTAACTGTATTAGGTAAAGGACTGTAAAGTCATCAGTTCAAACATGGTAGTTAAGTTGGAAGATACTAGTCTCCAAGAACATAGTTACTAACTTCAGTAGGGGAAGACTCAAGTTAACGAAAACTAGCTTTACAGTTATGAGAACCTCATCTTTTATAACTAGACTCCTATATCTGAAAGGTTGTAGCTACTTTGTTTAATTGCTACTCCTCTGCAAGTTACAGGAGCTAGAAAGAACTGGTTTGAGAGGCACGTAAAGCTAACAGCTTCTGTCTGCTTCACAGCAGCTACCCTGCACATCACTTAACATCAATCTGGATGCTCCCTCAGAGCACATTTGTAGACATCACTGCACATACACTGACTTGGGCAGTTACAGCTACAATTAACAGTTCTACTAAATAGGTTTATGAAGACTAAAGCCCACAAAGAAAACATGCCTACACTTCACTGTCCTTCAATTTAAGTCCATCTGCACCACAGACGCATGCTGCAGCTGTTCACCTTCTTTTGACAGGGCTGGAATTAAAGCGAAGCCAGGGACTATAACTCATATTGACATTAACAGCTTGAATAAGCCAGCTGCCCACTCTGTTTACCTTGGAAGAGCAGAGAGCAATTCACACATTCAGACAATCAAACTGCAGACATAAGTTTATTGCTAGAACACCCAAGAGAGGCTAGCCTTTAAATATATGTAGTTCTCACCTCGAGAAGGAAGGCAGTTGTTTCATGACAGAGACTCCTTGGGTAGCACTGACTCACCACCTAGGTGAGAGGGCTAGTAAGTCTTAAAGATTCTTCCAAGAACTGTGATAATATGATTAAGTTTTTTTGTTACACTAAAAAACATTCATTAAGGTCTTCACTACTCAGGCTGGTAGTCTGCTGAGGTAAAAGGAACACCACCATTGCTGAGGGCTGCAGCTGAGATAAAACAGATGTGTTTGTCTCAGGGCCGCTTTTATTCTGCATAGAAACAGCCACTAACTGGCACAGAGATAGGTGTTTCCAGAGGGCACCCACATCAGAAGCATTAAAGATGTTAAAACAAACTTCCCATCTGTTTTGAGCTCCCTGGAACTGTGTTTAAGATGCAGTCAGCATGCTGACTGAGCATATTGCAAGCAGAAAAGGAAATGGCACTGTACCAGTATGCTGTCGTATGGAAGGAAGTATGCTAACCAGAACAAGACCAATAGTCAAACATTCTTTGATTTCAGCTCTCCAGTCTCAGTGTTTGTGTAATTCAGTATGAAGTCTAGAAAAACTATCTGCTTGCCAGCCTTCATATCAGTAATCAATGCTAGCTGTGTATCAGATTTCTTTGTCCACAGAAACATGTAATTTAATGCCCAACTTCCCACAGAAAAAGCCTAAATACTGTTACTGCTATCTCTCATCATGTTTTTATTGGCCATGAACAATAAGAGCTCTCTACTGGCTTCAGAATCCATCCAATTCTATCACAGTATTGCACCTTGAAGGTCCTGAAGTTAACATTGCACACTTAGAACTATTCTAGTTAGTAATGATCCATATTCCTTGGTGTTTGCTTCTGAACTTAAGGTAAAGCTTTATTTCTAAGGATACTGTTAGAAAGAACACATCCAAACATCTACATTTCTGTAACACAACCTGACAATAAGTAATAACGAACTTCCACCCAGCAACCCATATAGTTTTCAGAGTCTGGAAGGGTTCGGAGAGGATAAGCCCTATCAGCTACCTTGCATTCACAGGAGAGAAATAACAGCCAAGCTTGGCAGAAACAGACAGCTAGAATCAGTGCCCTCCACATATACTACAGCTTACAAAAGAAAGGGCTGGGTAGCTTGAAGATAAATACAACAGTTTTGTCACTTCAGTCCTACAAGTCAACATATAGCTTCAGAGGCATATCACAATGATGATCAACTACTCTCAGGGCAACTACCTGCATTAATACTAGACTCAGTACTACTTGGCATAAAAGGAAGTTTGCTTAGCCTTGTTCACTAGCCTCTCTGAAAGTCTTACCTCAATGCAAAAGACAACAGCTATCAGAAGAGTCAGAGGGAGCTCCCTTTTTGGAGAGGTAGCTCTTCTAACACAAGTCCAACAGTTTAACACATGGATTAGTTTCTCCTCAGGTCTTCCTACCCAGCTATGCTTTGGAAAATATCCTCATGCAGGAGAAATGGAGAAATGAACTTCAATATGACCATTCATAAAAGTACTTTTATGACCTACTTTCAACATCTCTTTTAAACAATAAGTACTCTACTTCTTCATTGCTACTTTGAGTGAACCTGTAGCAATAGTTAAAGCAACAGAAGAACATAACCAAGTTTAATATATTCTGGCATAAGGTTAAGTAACTTCATCACTCAAGGCCTAGTTTCCTATCCTTTTTCCCTTGGGCACAGATCATGCTTCCACTTCACCTATGTCTCATCCATAAGAGGATGAGAAAGAAGAAATCTCCTCCAAAGTTTTTGTTTAGATAGTTATCCAAGAAACTGCGGCAGAAATAGGTTTTCTAGCTATAACTCATTCTCACACCTGTGTGCAAAATAAAGGCAAGCAGGTCAGGAAAAGCGCTTTTCCTGTGTTTTAGTTCTAACCTGCTGTCATACCAAAACTCATTAGAATTCCCTTATTTTTAATATATTAAATAGGCTAGTACTAGAGCACATCTTCCTCTCTCTGCCATAATGCTGTGCCATAAAAGCTTCTGTAATTTCCCAATAGATATAGTATTCTCTTGTAAACAGAAAAATAGTTTTTTCTGCCATGAGCTTTATAATAATGCAATACCACCACAAGACAGCAAATACAAGTTAAACAGATACCATCCCTTTATTATACCTTTCTCAGTCCTACCTTATGGTGTTCTGAAGCCTCAAGATACTGATTGCATAGGAAAACCCAGAACCATAGCCATTCAAATGATTAAGAAAAAATATCAATAGTCACAAACAAGTTAACTCTTTTTGTCTGTGGTGCTAACTAGAGCAGACAGGAAGAAAACAATTCTTTCCTAAATAATTTTCAAGTGAGTTGATAATCAGTCCCTGAAAGGCTATTAAATGTGGTTTATGGACAAACTACCAAGCGCAGTTAAGTTTCTTAATTGCTAGAAAGGCTCCTGAGCCTCTTCAGAAGCTGGAGAAACTTCATTCATTCAAGTTCATATAAAAATGACAGAGCTTGAAACTGTGAAGGCAGTGTTTGAGACTAGACAGCCTACATTAAATCTGTGCATATTTCCATGATTGTTAACATTTAAAACTGCTTGTCTTTGAATGTAATTCTCCACAAGAAGCTACTTGACAAGCTGTCACAAGGTTTTTGTATTGACATAGAGGTTCTAGAAGCCACACACTTCAACCTGAATTCACTCTCTCCTGCTCAGAGGACATAGCAAGTCAACTGCTATAACCTGAAGACCTAGTACAGTCAGACTGGAGAGAATTGAAGAATTTGAGTGTGAACAAATGCAGGCATTGATTTATCACCAAAATCTCATAAAAGACCAAGTTACTAATAACTAGGCAACAGCACTGTATTACTTGATTTATACAGTCCCTCCTGTTTTCTGAGTGAGACACATGAGCTTGGCAACATTCTGCCGTTCCCCCCACACTCACCCAGTATCCACCATTACTACAATTAACAGAAATATACACTAATATCAGGTTTTTGATATTGATATTAACAGTTCATGGAGTTCACTACTGTCCATGTATTTGTCTAAACTTTTTTTTTTAAGAGGCTGCAATTTAAAAACTGTTTGTTGTGTGAGACACCATGTTTCTCACAAATGTATTTCAGGAACTTGGTGACTCCTCCTCACAATATTTGAAGTTAAGATCCTCAAACTTCAGCTGAGAGCTACCTGAGTTATGACTTTTGGCCCAGTCTTTAGAAAGAAAACTTATCCAACAGACCTGTAAATAAGGAGTTCAAAAAGGTTACAGTTAAAAAAAGTAAATCCACAAATCCCTGATCACAATGCTTACAGATTTACATAAGACTTTGTATTATTTCAAGAATAAATTTGCATCCACCTATTTAACATAATTACATAATTAACATACTTACATAACAGTTCAGTGAACTAATATGGACTAGAGCTGTCTGCTATTTGTTAGGATACCAATGAGATAAGAAACCTCAAACACAAATGGAAACAGAAGTCATTAGATCATTTGTCATCATGCCTGAACCACTACATTTTGTACTGTTGCAGTCCGCACTTTTTAACAAGGAGGGAGCAAGTACAGGCTCCGACAGTCAACAAATGGATGTTCTGCTAAAAAATGGGACTACCAGAAGTCCACAAGCACAACCTGCTATGCCTATTTAACAGGCCAGAGAATAAATGCAATCCCAGTGCATACAAGCAAGGCAGAAGACATACAGATCACTTCGACTTCCCAGATCCTTAGATCATATTACCATATTCATTATTTTATGACCTTCCTTCTAGAGAAAATTCTCCAATAACAGTCTTGCATTCCATGATAAGTCAACTTACGTGTCTTGAGAAAAAAAACTCTTGAAAAGCAGCTGAAGAACTACTTTTACATATCAAACCAATCCAGAAGTATTTAACAAGTTGACTTTTTGACAAGTAATCACTCTGCAACAGCCACATTGCATGCATGTAGAGATGGTACAGATCTAGTTGGTTCTAGCACCTTGTGAGAAAGGCTGATGTCAGAACTTTCTCCAAAGAAATTAGTCCTCAAAGAACTACTTTAACATTCCAGAGTCTGTTTGGAATGTAAAGACCATATAAGGCATAATGCTTGTCTGAGGCTTCAGAAAGTAAGAGGGGAAGTGTCCACTGTGTCTGTTTCTGCACTATACATAGAATATGGAAGTCAAGTTACATCTGATATCAAAACAGGATAGTGTTCTGATAACGATTATCCTCATTTCTAGTGCCTGAGCAAGTTACTCCCCTGCAAACACCGTTTTTACAGGAAGTATGTAGTCTGTATGTTTTGAACTTCAAGAATGAGCTGACTCTAAGGGCTGCACTACCACTAAATAAGCACGGGAAGCAGCAGGTCTCCATTACTCAGTTTATCTAGTTTGGCTTTATTCCAAGCGATACTATGATCCTGCACGCTCATACATAAGATATGCCAGTAATTTCAGAAATCAAGTTACATGGTGAAGACTTAATTCTAAAGATGTTCCAAGACTGAACCGGGGAGCAAAGTTATTCAACTTAGCCTGAAGAGTGGCATCTTCCTGAAGTGACAAAGGAATGTCACATGAGAGCAAATATGTTCCTATGGACCCAGTGACAAGCATAAGTAAAGTCTTCCAAGAGCATTGAAACTTCAGTTAAGTGCAGCACCATCCTACATTCACAACTCCTTTCCACTTAGACTTCCACTAAAAAACCTAAACTTTTTGTAATCAGAAGTGTTCATTCAGAGCTGCTTTAGCTACTGTTAGACTAACTGAAAACACACTAAACTCCAGTTCCCAACATACATAGCCACCCTCCTCTAAATCTAACGGGGTTCTGCAGTGCCAGTTTTCTCACATTCAGTACAAAGGTTACCAAGGAACAAAGGCTAGAGGCTTAGTAAAAGTAAACATTAGCTCAACTGCTAGCATACTTTAAGACTAGGATCGCTGCCGCTGAAGACAGAAACACAAGTGGCAGGACACAACCTACTGACTTATTCTGGTTTCAGTGGATCTTCATTTCAGGCTGGCTCCTGGATTAGAAAGGGATCAGTGTTACTCAGCAGTGTTCTCGACAGGCTACGCTTCAGCAAGCCTGGGCACCCAGGCGTCTTTAGGAGATATAAACACCACCCCATTTGAGGGAGCAGAGAGATAACTTACACGAGGCAGAACACACCCAGGACGACCAAGGCAGCATGCCTGCACGGCCCGGACCTGATCCCGGGACCATCCCCGGGCAGGCAGGCCCGGCCCACAGGCAGCATGTGCTCCGGACAGAAAGCCGAGGCGGGGGCCCCGCCGGCACCGCCACCTCCCGGTCACGGGGCCTCCGAGGGAGAAGGGAAGCTGCGAAGCCCCGCCAGGCCGAGACCGCTCTCCTCCCCGCCCCACCCGCCGGACGCCGCGCCTCCCCTCGCGGGGCCCCTCCGCGCGTACCCGAGTCGGGGCCCTCCGGAACCTGCAGCGCCGACGGCACCTCGCCGCTGTCCAGGATACTGTAGCCCTCGTCGTTCTCGATGCCCGCGATCTCGTTCTCCTGCTGCGCCAGGAAAGCGGCGGCAGGATCCTCCTCGGCGCCGTCCAGCGCCCCGTTATCGACGGCCGCCATCGGCTGCTGCTGACTACCGAAGAGCTCCAGGTCGGCCATAGGGACGGGAAGCGGCGGCGGCGGCGGCGGCGGCGGCGGCGGCGGCGGCGGCGGCGGCGGCGGCGGCGGCGGCGGCGGCGGCGGCGGCGGCGGCACCGAGTCGTGAGCAGCTGCAGCTTCCGCACCTGCGCCTACGCCAGAAAACAGCGCGGAAGGGGAGGGCGCCCAGCCTGTGCCAATGAGAGTCGAGCACCGCCCAGCCGTACAGCCACTCAGCGAGCGGCGGCGGGACTAACGGGACTCTCCGCGTGATGCCTTGGCCTCCAGCCCACCAGCGCCAAGAGCGCGGTGGGGAGCTGGAGAAGGCGGGGCGCCGGCGGCGGGGCGGGGCGGGGCCGCGGGCCGGCAGTCCAGCCCCTGTCACCTCCCCACAGACGTTGGCGCGCGGAGGAGTTGGGTGGCGGCGGGCGCCAGTGGGCGACCACGCCGTGGGGTCCGGCCTGGGCCCTCGCCTCTTGCGCACGCAGCGGTCGGCTCGGCGGGCCCGTTCGGTACCGACAGGCCCGTGCTCCCGCCTCGGGCAGCGAGCAGCATTTGCCCTGCGGCAGGGACTGACTGTCCGTCGCCTTTCTGTCGCCACCCCGTTAAGTGAAGGCGTGCTGGCTTCCTGCCAAAGGACGTGCGCGCCTCTTGAATCTAGTGCAGACGAGATACTGACCCGGTGTAAAGGCCAGTGCCAGCCCAACATTGCGCCATCGGCCTCTTGGAGGCAAATCTGAACCTGCAGAATAAGTCAGTAAAAACTTCAGCTGTCTTCTGTTGCGATTTTGGGGGGGTTCTCTCTGGTAATGGGAAGCTTAAATTACTGTAATTTCAAGTACCGTATACTGACAAAAGTCTTTATTTGAAGGGCAGTGACTTCTGATACACGCAGGTTTTTTTACAAAGTTCTTTCGATCAGTTTCTGCATCTGGTTTATCATACAGAGCTGCAAATCGCTTATTGGCACAGTGGAGAGTAAGGGGAGGGAAAAATGCAGAAAAGAAAAAATTATGCTAGCAGCTCTTAAGTTAGCGCAGTTGCTGCAGGAGGTACTTGTTAAACTCCACTTACGTGTTGCCTATAAGTCTGTGTGTATGTTTCATGGTATGTTAGAGGTATGCCACCCAGGCTTACCTTATAATCCTTTCAAGCCTCTTTCAGAAGGTGACCAAATTCAGAGGAAAATGTAACTCTGCAAGTCAGTTGTTCCCTATGTGAATTTAATAGTGCGAGATAAAACACATGGTGAGTTACACATTCTTCCCTACTGTTAACATCATTTGCTAAGGAAAAAAGAGCAAGCAAACTCATGACAGGTGACAGAAAGCTGACTTCACCTCATGTGCCTGGTTTCTCCTGTGAAAACTCAGAATTTGGCACAGCAGGAGGCTAGACTTCTCTGAATTTTGTCTTCTAGGAGAAACACAGCAAGGTTATTTATTTTAGGTAAACTCCAGCAGCCACAGGAAAACTAAAGAATTAAGAATAACAGCAGTAAGCAGGCCCATAATTCACAAGAGGAGACTGTAAAAATGAAACATTATCATGAAGTGTATGCCATGCTCTCACAGAAACTCAATGGCTTTGTCCCATAATTTCTTCTAACAACTCCTGTGTGCATTTTCAGTGCTCTTCTTTCCTTCATGTAAACAAAAGTGGAATATCTCACTGCTTCCCTTTAACTGTGAATAGTGAATTTTGGAAGACAACCTAGTAACTTCCTCTTTTGCTCTTCTACTGCCTCAGCCCTGTGGGGGATTTCTGATGACTTAATGCCACAAACACAAATAGAATATTGTGATTTAAAATGAAAAGCAAATCTGGTTACATGCATGTCTTAAAATTGCAGAATAGGGACAAAGGCATATGAAATATAAGCAGAATTACAAACTTGCAAATGGCCCAAGAAAATTGTCATCTGTGTTCCATCTCTCCACAGTCATCTGTGCTCCTTTTCTAAAGGCAGATGTCACTCCTTAAAGGCCACTACAAAACATAAGAGTAGTAGCCCTCATAATTCATATACAGTGGCTTGTTGATGTGTCACATTGAGGAGAAGAGTTTATTACAGGAATATTACATGAATAAACCTTCATGGAAAGACTAAAGGGCAATCAGACTAGAGAAGACTTTCAGGGTAGTTCTGTTTCTCTCCATTCTTTGAAAGAGGATGACATATAATTCCAATTTCTAAATGTACGGAGATCTGTTTTAAAAATAGTTTAAAAAGATGTTTTCAAACATTTACAAAAATATGGGATTGCAGTTCTGCACTTCCAACATGAGGGAAATCATTGCAACAGAGTAGTGGGATTTTTACTGACTCCTTCAGAATGTTTTTGATTTAAGAAATTAAATATTTAGTAGAACGGATGTTTCCAGAAGAGAAAATTTAAATGCAAGTCTTTCCAACTCTCCGGAAGCATGCAGATGAGAAAGGCATTATACAACTGACATCTGGACATGAACCACATCTCAGGAAATCTCCCTGACTAGAACCTCATTGCACAAAAGCCAACAGTTAACAGCAATTAGAAGGCGATAGCACATAATGACTAGGGTCTGGTCCAGGTCCACTGAAATCAATTCAGAGGTTCCCCCGAGCTGCTGATGGCTAGGGACTTTCAAGCTATAGACAGAAGTTAACAAAAACTAGCTTTTCAGTTATGAGAACCTCATCTTTTATAACTAGACTCCTATATCTGAAAGGTTGTAGCTACTTTGTTTAATTGCTACTCCTCTGCAAGTTACAGGAGCTAGAAAGAACTGGTTTGAGAGGCACGTAAAGCTAACAGCTTCTGTCTGCTTCACAGCAGCTACCCTGCACATCACTTAACATCAATCTGGATGCTCCCTCAGAGCACATTTGTAGACATCACTGCACATACACTGACTTGGGCAGTTACAGCTACAATTAACAGTTCTACTAAATAGGTTTATGAAGACTAAAGCCCACAAAGAAAACATGCCTACACTTCACTGTCCTTCAATTTAAGTCCATCTGCACCACAGACGCATGCTGCAGCTGTTCACCTTCTTTTGACAGGGCTGGAATTAAAGCGAAGCCAGGGACTATAACTCATATTGACATTAACAGCTTGAATAAGCCAGCTGCCCACTCTGTTTACCTTGGAAGAGCAGAGAGCAATTCACACATTCAGACAATCAAACTGCAGACATAAGTTTATTGCTAGAACACCCAAGAGAGGCTAGCCTTTAAATATATGTAGTTCTCACCTCGAGAAGGAAGGCAGTTGTTTCATGACAGAGACTCCTTGGGTAGCATTGACTCACCACCTAGGTGAGAGGGCTTGAAGGGTCTCACCCTTACTTCATATGCATATTGACAAACGTGTCTTCTGCTGCAAGGCCTCCAGTACCACAGCAAGCCAACACTGCTTTCAGTTTACCATGCTGATTAGTTGCCATGAGAATTCAACTGGATGGAGTAAAGAGGAGACACTGCTGATAGTGTCTGCTATTTTAAACACAAACGTCCCAATGTAAGAGGTGCATCTGCTTTCCAAAGGACACCCAGAAGTAGCAGGTAAAGTAAGAAATGTACTTACAGCTAATAGACATGTGGTGCAGTGCTACTACTTCTTGTCACTGTTAACGGCTTTATCTCTAACCATCACAGCAGTGCTGGTACTCAAGTAGAATCTGAATAAGCAGAGGATAGACATTGTCCCATGCCTAAGGGAAGCAGAGAGCTGCACAAAGATGAACAAAGCAGAGGGACAGACTGTCAGAGCAGAACAGTAGGAAATAATATTACAAGAGATCAGGGAGGAGTGGTATGAAGAGGCAGGTTTGCAAATATGGGGACAAGATACTTGAAATAATATGAATGACAGAAGCAGCAATACCATAAAGATAAAGTCTTGGGAACGTGAGATTGTGAAACCCTATTTTTAATGGATTGAGTTAGGCTAAAGAACCCAGAGAATAGAATGCAATGTAGGATTTTTTATAAGGAATTAGACATTAAGGGTTGATTTTTTATCAAAAGAAGTGGCGGGTAAGTCACAGAATTGCTTAGGCTGATTAGTCCAACCTGCTTGCTCAAGCAGGGTCAGCAATAGCAGGCTTCCCAGGACTGTCACCATCTGGTTTTAAGTATTCTCCACAGATGAAGACTGTACAATGTCTCTGGACAAACTGTTCCAGTGTTTGACCACCCTCACAGTAAAAAAGGTTTTCTTGTGTTCAGACTGAATGTCCTTTTTTTATATATATTTTTTCTAATTTTAATTTGTGTCCATTGGCTGCTCTCCTGTCACTGGACACTATTGCCCTCTTCTCCATTTTCTCCCATCAGGTATTTATATACACTGATAAGATTCCCCTGAGCCATCACTTCTCCAAGCTAAATAGTCCCAGCTCTCTGCCTCTCCTCATATGAAACTTGCTTAAGTCCCTTAATCATCTTTGTGGTCCTGCCCTGGACTTGCTCCAGTATGTCCATGTCTTTCTTGTTCTGTGGGCCCAAAACTGGATTCAGCACTCCAGATGTGCTGAGTACAGAGGAAGGATCACTTTCCTTGACATGCTGGCTATGGTCTTCCTAATGCAGCCCAGGATGCTGTTGGCCTTCTTCATTGTGAGGGCATATTGCTGGTGGATGGTCAGCTTCTTGCTCCCAAGGACCCCAAGGTCCTTCTTTGCAGAGCTACTCTCCAGCTTCTCAGTCCCCAGCATGTACTGAAGAGTTATTCTTACCATAATGGAATTATTCTCACCCCAGTCTAAGACTGCATTTCCCATTGTTGAACTTCATGAGATTCCTCTTTGCCCAATTCTCCAGCTTACCAAGGCCTCTCTGAGTGGCAGCACAACCCCCTGGTGTAACAGCCACTCCTCCTGGTTTTGTATCATCTGTGAACTTGCTGAAGCAGCACCTGCCCCATCATCCAGGTCATTAATGAAGTTAAACAGTATTGGCCCCAGTATCAGTCCCTGAGGTATACCACTAGTGACTTGCTTCCAACTTGACTTTGTGCCACTTATCATAACCTCTGGGCCTGGTTGTTCAGCCAGTTTTCAATTCACCTCAGTGTCCATTTATTTGTCCATTTATTTAACCCATACTTCGTCAGCTTGTCTATTAGGATGTTGTGGAAGACAGTGTTAAAAGCCCTACTAAAGCCAAGGTAAACAACATCCTCTCCATTCATCCAATAAGCTAGCCAGCTCACTGTGGAAGGTTATCAGGTTGGTTAAGCGTGACTTCCCCTTTGTAAATCCACTCTGACTACTCCTGATCACTTTCTTGTCCTTCCTGAGATTCATGTCCAGGATTAGTTGCTTCATCGCCTTCCCAGGGATGCGCATGAAGCTGGTTGGCCTGTTGTTCCCTTGATTCTTCTTTTTTGCCTTCCTGGAAGATAGGTGTGACACTTGCTCTCTTCTAGTCTTGAAGAACACTCCCAATTGCCATGGCCTTTCAAAGATTATCAAGAGTGGCCTCCCAATGACATCAGTCAGCTTTCTCAGCACTCATGGGTGCAGCCCAGGGACTTATGTATGTCATTTGTTTAAGTGCTCTCTAACTGGTCTTCCTCCACCCAGAGTAAGTCTTCCTTGCTCCAGACTTTTTTTTGGTTGCAGAGCCCTAGGATTCCTGAAGGGTACAATCATTTGCTTACAGCAGACCTAATAAGGTGCTCCAAATTTATTTGTAATGCGAGGTGAAGTGTCTGATTTAGGTACATACAAATTCAGTATAGCAATAGGTGTCTTTCTGATAGTGGAACAATAGCATGTGGCTCCCCACGGGTCATATTTCCTTAGAAGCACAAGGAAAACTAGGACTGGCTTTCTGATGCCATTACTATTTGTTTTCTTGACAGCATCTGCTTTTCTGAAAGGAAGAGGCAAAATCAGAGGAATGCACAGAGAAAAGCTACTCCTATAGCATGTTCCATTTCCATAAAGATGGTGAAGGTCAACATTTTTGTGCTGTTATTAGAGAGCTATATGAAATAAATAACAAGAGAGAATGTGCTTAAAGGGTCTATTTTTGCTCTTGGTACAAACCCCATTAATTATCAGGAAGAAGAAGCAATATGTAGGACAGAAGAAAAAATTACTTATTTTCTGGAACACATTTGCAAGTCAGCTGACTGATTGCCGTTTTCAGGTTTGTTTTGGCTTTGTGTGGCAGGGTTTTGGTAGCAGGGAAGGGGCTGCACAGGTGGCTTCTGTGAGAAGCTGCCAGAAGCTTTGCTGGCTCCAAGTTGGACCCGCCTCTGGCCAAGGTCGAGCCCATCAGCAATGGTCGTAGTGCCTCTGGGAGAACATATTTAAGAAGGGGAACTTGCAGCAGAGAGGGGAGTGGGATGTGAGAGAAACCCCTCTGCAGACAGCAAGGTCAGTGAAGAAGGAGAGGGAGGAGGTGTGCCGAAGGAGGGGATGCCCCTACAGCTCATGGTGAGACAGCAGGCTGTCCCCCTGCAGCCCATGGAAGAGCCCACACTGGAGCAGGTGGCTGCTCCCAAAGGTGGCTGTGACTCCATGGGAAAGCCCACGCTGGAGCAGTCTGTGCCTGAAGGACTGCAGCCCACAGAAAGAACCCTGGAACACTGGAGCAGTTCGTGAAGAACTGCAGCCTGTGGAAAGCACCAATGTTGGAGAAGTTCATGGAGGACTGTCTCCCGTGGGAGGGACCCCACGCTGGAGCAGGGGAAGAGTGAGGAGTCCTTCCCCTGAGGAGGAAGGAGTAGCAGAGACAATGTGTGATGAACTGACCCCAACCCCATTCACGGCTCCCCTGTGCCACTGGGGGGAGGAGGTAGAGAAAACTGGGAGTGGAGTTGAGCCTGGGAAGGAGGGAGGGGTGGGGGAAGGTGTTTTAACATTTGTGTTTACTTCTTGTTATCCTTGTTTTGATTTGAATGGTAACAAATTTAATTTTTCCCCAAGTTCAGTCTGTTTTTTGCCCATAAACATAAGTGGTGAGTGATCCCTCCCTGTCCTTGTCTCGACCCACAAGCTTTTCTTTATATTTTCTCCTCCTCATCCCACCAGGGCTGGGGAGGAGGAGTGAGCGAGTGGCTTCATGGTGCTTTGTTACTGACTGGGCTTAAACCATAACAAAGTTCAAGGCTCATTACCAGGAGGAAAAAAAGTCTTACCATGTAGAACAGCTGAAGCCTGTAAGAAGCCCCTTATCCCTCACCTATTAAATCTGTTTAACCTATTCTTCTCTGGCAGCCCTGTTAGCAAGGAAGATGACTGACGTCATTTTGAGGCCACTCAATCATCTTTGAAGGGTCATGGCAATTGGGAGAGTTCCTTGAGACTGGAAGAGAGTAATTGTTCTTCATATCTTCAAGAAAAAGTTCAAGTTCACAGAAAAACCTTTTGAATTCTTCACTAGTGAAAGATAACACAGAAGTCCTGATTCCGTAAAGCAGTGATACGTATGTTTGACTTCATAGTTTCTTGTCCTTTGAGAATGCCTTGCATGTCAAGTTCTTCCATCCACAGGAAGACTTGTCAGCCTGCCTGACAGAACTGACCTGAGAGAAAAAATAGTTTTCCACAGAGGATAACTTCCTAGCATGTCTGATCAAACTGATTGCAACTGTGCAGATAGTAAGCCCATAACTTTCTGTTCTACGACCTCACTCTCATCTTTTCTGACATAACTGAAGGGACCTATTTAATTTACAACAGAAATTGTAAATTTCCTCAACACTGTAAGAAGTATTCAGTGAAAAATTTCCCTTCAATAGCATATAAAACAATTCATTCACTAAATTGTTTTCCATTAAGTTTTCTGGACAATCTTTATTGTATCTTTCTTCTACAGACTGGATTCCCAAGGCTCCTTCTTCACAAGGCACTCTGAGTCCTTCAGTATCACTGATGGTGAAACTTCTGTAACTCCTTATGTAGTAAATCTAATTAAAATATTAGCAAAGAATCAAATACTTATTCCATTGACTAAATTCCTGTTGTCTTCCTTAGAAACAGTAAAGCAGTGACATTTTCTTGGTATGATTTGTAGACACAAAAGCATGAGATGCAGAATGACTATCTCACCTTGCCCAAACGCAACACAAGTCACAAATGCCTGAGAAGAATCTGCCTGCACAGAAACAACTCATGAGAGAAAGCTACTACATATAACTCTTTAATTCCGAGCCTATTTCTGTTGTAAACTGTTTTTCAAAGTATGAAGGTTTTAAATTGGTTTAATTCACCCTAAAATGAATGACAGCCACTTGAAATAAAGGGATTATTGAAATACATGCTGAGTAGAAATCACAACTGTCCTGGTTTCAGCTGGGATAGAGACAATTTCCTTTCTAGTAGCTGGTATAGTGCTGTGTTTTGGGTTCAGGATGAGAAGAATGTTGATGTTTTCAGTTGTTGCTAAGTAGAGTTTACACTAAGTCAAGGATTTTTCAGCTTCTCATGCCCAGCCAGCAAGAAGGCTGGAAAGGCACAAGAAGCTGGGAGGGGACACAGCCAGGACAGCTAACCCCAACTGGCCAAAGGGGTATTCCATACCATGGGACATCATGCCCAGTATATAAACTGTTGCAAAGTAAGGAAGTCAAGTGAAGAAGGCTTTGGTGCAAGTGAAAAGTCATTCTTTATTGACAGGGATTTCTCTTTTTACCTTTCCAAATTAATTGCAATTTTTAGAAGAACTTTGAAGGGTAGTTTGACTGTATGGGAAACTGAATAGTCAAGAACTTCTGAAGGATCTGCCAGAATTTTCCCATTTCCCTCCTTTCTGGTGTAGTCAGAAGGTATTTGAACTGAGAGAATATTCCTGAGGTCATCTTTCATCTGCATAAAAAATGCCTCCATACGGGAGGGACCTCCTTGTGGTCTCCAACTGAGCACACTGGATGCAACAAATCTAAAGTGCAGGTATTTAGTAATATCACAACTAATTTGCTCACTACTTTTTCTGCAAGCTCAGGATGTTTTCCTGTGGAAAAGACAACAACAGGTTTATGGTTGAATTGAATATGGAAGGTGAGGCATTGCACCACGTTGCCTGTCTGAGTGTCAAAGTAATCTACCATCTGAACATATAGGAAGCACCCATTCAGTTGCCTTGTCACAAGATAAACTAGCTTGACTTTTTTCCTTTGGTGATCAAGGCAGTAGCATCCATGGGAATGCTTATTTTCCCAGTCAGAGTCCAGTTATCCTACCTCCCATCACAGTACTTGCAAGTGTTAGAGACATATTTCCTCACATCAGCAAAATCTCCAGGGGTGTACACTACTCCTCCACAGGTCACCATGATGTGGAATACCAAACCTATAGGCAGTACCTCTATGCAGGAATTGTTTTCTACGTCATGTCTCTGAGCTGTATTTGAGGTAGTGATCTGGTCTGTTACTCCTCCAGTGACACTAACTGCTAATGTTGCACTAGGAGCAGCTGCACTACATGGCATCTCTGTCAATTTCAGCCACATGTAAGCAAAACATGTAAGCTCAAAAGTATAAGCAAAACCCTCATCATCAAATCTTACATACTCTTTAGTTAATGGCCCCTTTCTCTGGAAAAGAAAGAAGTCTTCAAGCACGTTCCTGCTTCCTGTCACTCAAAATCATTTCTGTCTGAGCGAGAGGGCCAGAATGACTGTTGAGCATCAGCATATCATGGCTGAGACCCCAGGTAAGTGGATATAGGCAAAAATCTAATTGGAATATGTTTATCTTTCGTCTTTCCTGAATTTCACTTATGAGATCAGGGCCAGAAAAGTCTGGTTCTCATTCTGCACATGGAGGTTGTCCTCCTTGAGGAGCCTACCACATACCTGACAGGGGCTGAGCATGAGTTCTGAAGTACCCACAAGTCCCTGCATAGGCACTGTTCACCACCTCTTTAAGCTCACACATGTAGGCTATGAGCATGTAGATCAGGCAACTTTTCTCCACAAGGGAACTAAGAAAAAGAACAGAGCTGTGAGCTTTCATGGAGTCACACTTGAACTACATTACCACTTTCAGCAGTTCCTCCATTTTATTTTGATCTCTTGTTCCTTTTCTGTGAACTGCATCTTCCTACATTTAGTCTTGCAAATCAAAGGCAGAGATGATAGTATGAGCTTTCAGACACCGGTTGTTATGGTGAGATGAATGGTGTCATAAAATGCAGCTGCTAGAACACAGTACACCATGGTTTACATGTATTGAAGTGTTGAGGGGAAAACTAATAGCTAGGACTATCTGTAAAGTTATAGCATGACAACACAGAACAGGTCAAATAAGAGGTAGAAGAAAAGTAAAATTAGGCCCTTTTCTCATGAATCTCCTTTCTCAACAGTCTGGAGTAAAACAACTAGAGCTGTATGTAGTGTCAGAGAAAATCAGCACTGCCCACAGTAGGGAGCACATGTTGAACACTGACAAAAACAGGATATGGCGCAGCGTTGGCAGGGACTGTGCATGCTGGCCTCCCAAGGAAGTAAATTTGTTAGGTAATTGCTAGCAGGAAATACATCCTTTCTTCTGTTTGCCAAGTTATCTACCCAAGCATGTTACTTTTCCCAGGAAATATTAGGATTTTGAAAGGTCATATAGGACTAGGGCGACATCTGCTAGAATGCTATTTTGTACTGCCTTGCAACACTGACAAGTATCTTTAAGCAGTGGACAGAAATATGGCTAGTTTAAGCTGCTCAGACTATCTCATCTTTACCAGCCATCATATGCATTTCAGCTGGCTCAAGAATGCCAGTTTCTTTTCTGAGGTAGGTGGTATGATCTCAGTCTCTCCCCTCCATGCTCATTCCATAGAGATATTTAACACCATCTGTCTTATAAAGAGCAGGCCAATTGACCTTCACCTCCAAGAGCAACAGTGGACAAGGATTTCTTTCCAAGGTGCTGGAAGCATGAACTGTGTATCAGGACCTGAAGCTGTTGTTCACTGTGCCCTCTGATCTGTTGGAGAAAAGCAACTGGATCCAAATCCAAGATGTGCGTCTCACAATGGAAGTGAATGCAAATTGATGAGAAATTGTGACTGAAGTCTACAAACCAACTGGGAATGGCTTTGGCTATGACCTCAGCCCACAGATTACAGTGATAAGGCAGGTCTGAGGTCAAGCTGCAATGTCAGCCAGGCAGGCCAGGAGGCTGAGGTGTAGACTGGCACTCCTACAGCAGCACTGCGGCAGGACTGACAGCCCCCAGCTAAGCTGACATGGGACTATTGGGCCCATGGATGCTGACACTAAGTATTCATTGTTTTGTGTGTCAGCCCAGGCTTTCTGCACCACATACTTTTCAACTGCTGCTCTGACAACAGATTTATTAACTTCTGTCCTATGGATCTCCCTTGTGCCTTTTATGAGTGCAGAAGCTTTTTAAAGTAATAATTTACTTTTACACACCTCTCAGCAAGGTGAGAGAGAATTACTCCCCCCCTCCCTGCCCTCAATTTACAGACTGTACAGTCCTCCCTCCTCTGCCCCTACAGAGTAGAACTGAGGTACAGTAAGATTAGAGTGGACAGTGTCTCTTTACTCCCAGTGCCAATTTAGAGATGCCAAAGACCAGGTATTTTATATATATCACATTGGTTCAGCACACTTCTCCTACTGATTTGTAGCTGCAAGAATTCAACACTTCTGTAAACTAAATCACAATGCCTTGAATAAGCCAGCCATAAGATATAGAATACAAATGGGCAGTTAGATGTGAAAAGCTTGTTTTAGTGATTTGCTCAGCATTGCCCAGCAACTCGGCAGCAAATACATGGTGAATCAGAACTTACTCAATTTAGGGACCAGCTTTTCTCTTCCCTAAAGCTTTGATCACTGTCAGGCTGCTATCTTCTAAACACAGAATGTACAGACTTTAGGACAGTGACCTCCACCACACTTGGTAGAGCCTGGGGCAAGATTCCTTTTGGAGGAGATATTTTGCTGACTGTTCTATAAGTATGCTAGAAGAGGCAAAACAGATGACTGAAAAACAATCTTAAAAGTAGCAGCCCTTACCTTCTGAGGTTTTTATAGCCCTAAATATGTGCTTTGTGTCATAGCCCTAATCATGTGCATTGTCAAATCAAAAAGCAGTGTGTCCCAGTGATAAGCACAGGGTTGGAACATACAGATCTCTGCTCCTTTGGTACAGGAAATAACTGAAGGAGAGGAGACAGTTGTGCTGAAGAAGGGAGAAAATACGCTGATGGCAGGCCTCTGGTTAAATTCAAGAACTTTACCAATTTTGAATGTGTTCTAATGGATCACAGCCCCTCACCTGTGACTTTTTAGGAAAAAGATTTAACACCATCTGTTCTGTACCCTTCAGTGTCTCTCTCCTGTATTTTCTCATGCAGACTCCTTATTCCTAGTCCCATTTGTCTCATGTTACTCATCGCACCAGGAAAAAGCTCTTTGAGTTTCATGGCTCAGCCCCCTCAGCTGCTGTTCCCAGCAGCATCTTTTATGAAACCAGTCTCCTTCAAGTTCCCCTGTCCCACGCCTTTCAGTCCAGCTTCTTCAGCTCCTCAGCTCTTGGGCTTCACCCAGTTCTCCCCAGTCCATTGACCCAGTATCATCCAGTGCCACTCTTTATTCTCTTTATTCCCTAGTTTCTCCTTACATCTTTTCCCTTCTGAATCCCTTCCCATCTCTCTAACCCTTAGTCACTGTTTGTCAGTCACAGTTGTCTTGCTCACACTGTCCCAGCCACCCCCTCCAAATACTTTATCCAGCTTCAGTCTCCCACATCTTCCCTGTGGAAAACAGTTATTTAAGCTCTACAAGATCTGGTGACAGGATAAGTCCATCCATTACTGCAATTTACTGAACTGCTAGCACATCTGGACCCATTCAAAATACACAGGCTGGCTTTCAAACATGCAAGAGAAAGTTGCACAGAGCAAAAGGGAAACATGCTGGTAATCTTGGCTAGTCAGAACTTGGGTGGAATCTTAAATTCAGATGCTGGGCTGAAATAGAGAAAATCTATGGAAAACAAATTCTTGCTGTCACCACAAGGAGGTATACTGCCTGTGATTGTTGTCTGGGTGGCCCAGTAAAAATGATAACTGCCATTGCTAGTAAGAAACCTAATGCTAGCCTTGCAAGCCACAGAACTGGTGGCCTGTTAGGCTTGTTACCAGCTTTTGCGAATTTGCAGTGCAAACTGAAGCTTGGTACCTCTTTTGTTATGGTGTGGAGTTTAAGTGTGGGATAATACCAGAGACCTTGAAAATATGTGCGTAGGCTGAAAACAGGCCACAAGGCTGTACACATCTCACTGGCAGTCAGCTTCTAGTTATTGAAGAATTATAACCTTAAGAGCTGGGAACACTGCTTTAGACATAACAAAGAGGACAAAGAAGCAGTCAAACAACAAGATGAGGCAAATGGTGTGGCCAGGGGAAGTTACTGCTCACCAGCATTGCACAGCATATAGTCCAAGGAAAGGAGACCACAGACTTAAAATCCACTGAGAAACTCAAACATTTTATAAATTAACTAGATCTTGATATTTGAAAGGAATTGCTGCTGGCAAATTGTCACCAGCACTGGATCATCATGGAATTCTCTTTCTACAAACTATATAGATGCAAGCATTACCTGCTTCAAGGACCATGACTCTTCAAAGGTCTTTTATCGTGCCAGCCAAGCTCCAGGACTCTATAAAAGTCTGTTTGTGTCTGACTGCATAAACTACATGCACTTGTCTCAAGCTCTGTAATTGCTGAATAAAACGCTACTGCATGTAAATTCAATTTGGCTAGTGTGATAACCATCAGTGTGACAACTATCTCACTCTGATCAGGCCTGAAGTGGTCAGGCACTTGGACTAGAAGATTGTTGCAAGTCCCTTCCAACTGGAACTGTTCTGTTCTGTTCTATTCTATTCTATTCAAAGTGTACTTCTCATTATTGTGCACAAATATATCCATAAAATCTTCAGTGTGACATGGCTGTCCCACTGAAATAAAAGACAAACCTCCAACAGAACCAGGGGTTTAGATATCATGCAGAGTTTCACAGAACACAATTTTGGAATTGGTTTGGCCACACCCTCATCAAGAAGTAAGTGGTAGGTAGTATAAAACTGCCTGAGTTGGAATAGTTCTCTCACTGTTCCACAGTTTCTGTTCTTTTATTATTTTTTTTATTGGTTTCGTGCTTTAGATTAGAATTATATATGTATAGCTGCATATCCTCTTACCTCTAATTCTACTGCTTTAATACAGGATAAAGAAAAGCACAGGGAGTCACTCTAGACTATCATAGGCAAAATGGTATTCTACCATTGTACAATTGTTCCAGAAGTTAATTATTTATGTTCTGGAGGCATCTTGTTCCTGCTTCTTTACCTGATGGTTGAACAAGGAACTTGCCCCAAGGAAGAAGGGTCTGTATGTTCTGTGGAGCTGGTGGTAAGCATTTTTGTAGGAAGAACCTAGAGCACATAATGAACTTCTCGGAACAAGTTGAGGCTTTGGGCTGCAAGCTGTATTGTTTAGTTGGAGAAGTCTCATAGGCTAGTATATTAGAGTGTAAACTAAAATTCAGTGAGACATAGCATATTAAAGACTTACTTCAAATATCATAATTAAGAAATACTTTTTAAATGAACTGCTCTTTCGGGGAAAATGTCATTATAATTATTCTCAGGATTTATATGCATTCTATATTAAGGTTACACTCACAAGTTGCTTTGCACAGTCAGTAGTAAGTGTGAGATGTTTTAATAAATGGTTAGTCCATTTTTACAGTCTTGAAATTTGAGATTATGGTATGACTTTCAACCCTATATAATTCCTGAAATTATATTATTATGGCCTATTATGGGATATATTAGTAATACCTGCAACATGTATTTTACTCAAATCTCTTTCTGTAACTGTGGTTAACACCCCTAAATAAGCTATACCTCCATTTGTATCCACCTGTGACTGTAGTCAATGTAATTGACCAGTAGAAATGCCTAATATGGCTTGAGTTATCATGAAACTTTCCTGGCTATGAAACAGCCTCCAAATTGACCTGCTTCTAGAGAACTGGTTGGTTTTGTATGGATACACGCGTTCCTGCTTTTTATATTGTCTGCAGTACTTAAGCAGACAAAGCAAAAAATGGTATTTATACAGTGTCCTCTTCCCACCATCATTTATAAGTTTCACTGCTTTATATTCACTGCTGAATGCTTTATAAAAGACAGCATTCAATCTGCATGTCACTTCAGCACTGATGTATCATTGTATACTGCTCCTCAAGGCCATTTCTGGTTTGAAATTGAGACAATTTCTTAGGCTGTCTCTCACATAGTACTATACAGTTGAGAGTGTGGTGGTTGTGTTCAAGTAGTCACTGTTACTGCAGTCTCAGGGAACAGCCAATACCAGCAAAAGAACTTGCTACACTACTATAACTGCAGTTGTGCAAAGGACAGTATGTGGTGCTAATATTGTGTGTAGACGAGGCCTTAAGAACCTTCACCCCACAAAAAAGACATGTATCACAAAATCATAATAAATGCAATTACTGATTTTCAGTTCCATTAAAACCTCACAGACAGGTCCAGAATGTCAGAATTGTGCCTGTTTGTCTGTCAGAGGATGATTTTGGAGTAAGATACTCTCAGAAGTGGTCTTTGTCAGAACACAGAAGTATGTGTAAACTATTTTTAGTTCTCCAGCTCCTCCATATTGTCTAGCTGAGACATGGATTCAGGAGCGCTGAGAAAATGAGCTAAATCCCTGAACATGCTGGTTTTTGAAGAGTACCAAAACACAAGGCTATGACACACATATTCATGTCCTTGGAGACAGCAAACCTTACCCTGGTTTATTTGACCAGCAGATATAACTCTGCTAAATTAATGTTCCTCTTCTTGCCCATGAAGGTATTTTTAAGGAGGAAATTTTGTTCCTTTTTTCCCACTTCAATAAGTTTTTTAACCCCCTTGATTACCACAGTGCTGGTGGCCCTCTCTTCTCTTGAATCTCTTGTGAGATTTCTGATACATTTTTGCATTTGTGTAGGATAGGTGCAAATAAATGTGTTGTATAATTCTCTGGCCTTACCATGAGAAATCTAGATTTTAGAAACCAAGCTAGTTTTGTGTTACAGTTTAATTTCCTCTGGGATAGTAAGTTTTCTTACAAAATTAATACATTGCCATCACTTGGAATACAAAGAGAAAGCAAGCAAGAGGATCCTGAGTGTAAAAATGCAGAGTATCCTCTGGCAGAAGCATTCAGCTTTCCAAAATATGTGCCAAAAAAATGCAAATTTCTCACCTTTCCTGCTTTCTGAAAGTAGGAGTGGGGTGGTTGTTTTTTTCACAATATTGGGACTTGCAGCAGCAGAACCGTTGAGACAGCTGTAGTCCTACATTTTACGTCACCAGTGGAGACCTTCCTGATATTCTGTCTCATTTCCAAGTTTAACCTTACTCTGATCACTAGAAATCCACTGGCATGGTCTCTTTTTCATTCTAGGAGCCCAATACTTTCAGTCTTTGTGTGTTCTTTGGTCATACCAGGGATTAATGACTAGGGTGAACAGAAAGGACTGTAAGGACTTGCCTAACTTTCAGTGATTTTGATAGCTTAAAGTGAATTGGCATAACCAGTAATTTGAGCTTCTTATGTCACACAGTCAGCAGCTTCCAGTGGTGATAATTCCCTACCATCTACACATCTCCATCATAGCTGGAACATTAGTTCGTAACTTCTGGGGTTTTTTGATCAAGTCTACTCCACTAACACCTAGCTTTGAAGCTCTCCAGCAGCCTGTGTCACGTAGCCACTATCCACTTTCCCTGTCCTTAATTCACCACCTGGATATTGCCTTTTAGTTATCAAAGAGGGGAATACCTCAACAATCTCAACAAGGACCGTTAATAACCTTCCAAATGTTCACCGTAAGGAATGCTCCATGGTAAATGATTTTATGTAGCTGGTTCCATGAGATATGGCTGCTGTTTGATTAACTCCCAGGGGTGCTAGTAATGATACTCTTAACTGTTTACAAACTATGTTTAGAGGCCAAGAGATTTTTCCAGTTAATTTTTTTTTTTTTTTCACAGGCCTGTGGCTTTTTTAATCTTTCAAAGTATGGAAGAGATACTGGAGGAAGGACAGGAGGGGGAATAACTAACCATGTGAATACCTCTGAAAGCAGAGTATTTCTTTGTTCAGAGCTGTTAACTCAATATTTTTCTCCAAATATATACACTTGTATTAAAGAAAAAAAAATGTGGTTAATGTAAGTAAACAAGCAATTCAACATTTTCCAATCTTATCACGTTCAGCCAAGAGAAAACTGGAGGAAGGCAGAAACGGGGACAAATTATCACATTTTTTGAGATCACACTGATCTCTGGGTAGTCTCTGTCCACACAGCATAGCTTGGTTTAGTTTAACTCCTGACTGATAACATTATCTTAAAACAGATAGTTCTTGTTTTATTTTTATTGGAGTTAAAATGTAGTTACCCAATGGTTATGGTCAATAAACCACTACATGCAATAAATGCAAACAGACTGCTCATTAAGCTATTCTGTTAGCATAACTGACCTGCAGAACCTACTTTCAATTACACAGAAATTTGGTCCTCAAGCTTAACAACTAAATTTTTATTTCACACCTGCAAATTTTCATTACAATGTTCTTTATCCTTAAAGCTCTGGAAGAAGTTAACCATGATCACGGGCAAAATGTCACAGCTAAGTTAGAGGTAGTTCACAAGGAAAGCAAAGTTTCAGTGGAAAGAAGGGATATGTGTGTAGCATTACTTAACATTGTTGTTAACAATCTTCTTCTGTTATACAATGGTGTTTAGTTGAAACCACAGCAGTACATACTATTTTGAGTCAATTTTGCTTCAAGGGAAAAGGAATTAAGAATTTTTTACCCCCATACTCCATTTGATTGTTGTTAGAATTGTACGCTTCTGTTTTACACTTTTTAATTATTTTTGTCTTACAAATAGTCTTACTTTGCTTATCTCTATGTTTTAAGCCAAAATCAGAATACAGTCAGCTAGAACGTTCTGATCTATTCAATAATTTTGTTTGAAAATTCTTAATATTTTTGCTGTCTATCTTCTTGAAAATGCGTAAAGCCTTAAAATTTTTCACTGAACAGAAATACTAGTTTCCACAATGTGCACTTCTGCATAAGGAAAGAAAAAACTAAGCAGGTTAGATGAAGAATCTGTAATTAGTTCGGGGGTAAACACCATTGTAACTGGACTGAAGGAGAAAGGAGAGGGGAAGAAATGTACCCCACCCATAGACTGGTTTTCCATGGAGGAAAGGTAAATGGTATACTTATTAATAGTTTCCCACAGATGGCTGCCGCAGTATAAAGGTGGGAACACTGCTTTAGACATAAAGGTGACAATGCTGAGTGCAAATACCGGATTAATCCTACAGCCGATGACTTTATCATACCATAAACCAGTGTTATACAATACATCAAAGCAAAAACCTTAATCCACCTCCCACGGATGATAAGCAGTAGAAGAGGAACTACATACAGCAAGCGAGGTGATACATAACAGAACTTTAGAAACCAGAGCAACAACTCTAAGAACACATAAATCAACATAATGACCAGCGACTATTAGACCAATATAATGAATGCTTATAACAAATTTGTTTTAACAAGCTCTGGTCAGGTTTGTTGTTATCTCAACCCTTTGTGCCCCACGTTGGGTGCCAAAAATGGACTGTCGTGGTTTAACTCCAGCCAGCAACTAAGCACCACACAGCCGCTCACTCACTCCCCCCCATCCAGTGGGATGGGGGAGAAAATCGGGAAAAAGAAGTAAAACTCCTGGGTTGAGATAAGAACGGTTTAATAGAACAGAAAAGAAGAAACTAATAATGATAATACTAATAAAATGACAACAGTAGTAATAAAAGGATTGGAATGTACAAATGATGCGCAGGGCAATTGCTCACCACCCGCCGACCGACACCCAGTTAGTCCCTGAGCAGCGATTCCCCGCCCCCACTTCCCAGTTCCTATACTGTTTGCCAGTTTGGGTCAGGTTGTGTCCCCTCCCAACTTCTTGTGCCCCTCCAGCTTTCTCACTGACTGGGCATGAGAAGCTGAAAAATCCTTGACTTTAGTCTAAACACTACTTAGCAACAACTGAAAACATCAGTGTTATCAACATTCTTCTCATACTGAACTCAAAACATAGCACTGTACCAGCTACTAGGAAGGCAGTTAACTCTATCCCAGCTGAAACCAGGACAATATATTAAACAGCCTCTGCTAGGGGCAATTCCATCCAAATATATCCAGCACAGTAACCTATGCAAATCCAGACCATGTTAATATAATCAACATACTTCCCATCAGGAAAATAACCTGGTTTTTTGGCACGCCATAAACCAAGAAACTCACCTTGTTATATAAAGCGTGACGCTGAAAGGGTATTGTCGCGGTATAAGCCCAAATGGCAACAAAACACCATGAAGTCGCTTGCTTCCCTCCCCCCCACCCCCCCGGTGGGATGATGAGGAGAAAATATAAAGAAAAGCTCGTCAGTCGAGACAAGGACAGGGATCATGCACTGATTATGTTCATGGGCAAAAACCAGACTCAACTTGGGTAAAAAACAAAATCCATTTCATTTACTACCCATCAAATCAAAACAAGGATAATGGGAAGTAAACCCAAATGTTAAAACATCTTCCCTCCACCCCTCCCTCCCTCCCAGGCTCAACTCCACTCCTGCTTTTCTCCACCTCCTCCCCTCGTAGCGGTGCAGGGGGACAGGGAATGGGGGTTGGGGTCAGTTCATCACACATTGTCTCTGCTACTCCTTCCTCCTCAGGGGAAGGACTCCTCACTCTTCCCCTGCTCCCACGGGAGACGGTCCTCCATGAACTTCTCCAACATTCGTGCTTTCCACAGGCTGCTGTTCTTCATGAACTGCTCCAGTGTCCAGGGTTCTTTCTGTGGGCTGCAGTCCTTCAGGCACAGACTGCTCCAGCGTGGGCTTTCCCATGGAGTCACAGCCACCTTTGGGAGCAGCCACCTGCTCCAGTGTGGGCTCTTCCATGGGCTGCAGGGGGACAGCCTGCTGTCTCACCATGGGCTGTAGGGGCATCCCCTCCTTCGGCACACCTCCTCCCTCTCCTTCTTCACTGACCTTGCTGTCTGCAGAGGGGTTTCTCTCACATCCCACTCTCCTCTCTGCTGCAAGTTCCCCTTCTTAAACATTTTTTCCCAGAGGCGCTACCACCGTCACTGACGGGCTCGGCCTTGGCCAGAGTTGGGTCCAACTTGGAGCTGGGGGATCTTCTAGCAGCTTCTCACAGCAGCCACCCCTGCGGCCCCCTCCCCCATTACTCCCCACCCCCCAATCCAAAACAGGTGTACTGAATAATTTCCAGGAATTTTTGCAACCATGTGGCTAGGTGTAAGGTCAAACTTGTTTCTGCCTATCTATTTGAAGCTATTAAGTGAATGAAACACCAGTATCTGGGCACAGAGTTTTCTGTCCATGTTGACCTGAGTGGGGCTTTGTGAAGATCCGATAGATGCTTGATGTGTAAGCGGGCCATAATGTATGCCACCCATGTCCTGCCCCAAACACACTGCTGCATGCTTTATGGTTTATTTTGGTGTATCATTGAAAGTTTTGCCTAAACCAAGTCTTTCCTGTAAATCCTCTCTGTATCCATGATTATCAAGGGTCTCTTAGGTAGGGGGCCCGGAGTTGGTTTGTGCTCCCTGGTAAACTGTGTTCTGCCACCGCAGGAAACGCTTCTTTGAGAAGGCTGGAAATGTTCGTGCAGGCACTTCGGGACCAAGGTATCTCTAGCAGGCCCTGCCCGGGGCAGGTTCACGGCCGGCCGCTTCCTGGCGCGGCAGCGAGGCACCGGCGGGGCAGGAGCCGCCGGCGGCTGCCTGTCACCGGCGCGGCGCTGGAAACCCCTGTCACCCCCGGGCACAGGGACCCGCCGGCCTGGCCCCTGCCGAGCGCCGCCGCCGCCCCAGAGGTGCCGGACTCGCTCTCGCCAGAACAGGGACGCGGTCCCGAGGCCCCCAGGGAAAATGAGGCTGGGGGCGAGACGGCCCGTCGGCCTCCAGGGCTCCCCTCGGCCCGCTGCCCTCCCGGCTCCCGCGCGCGGACAGCGCCACACAGCCGCCGGGCCGGGCCGGGGCCGCCCCGCCGCGACCTCCCTGAAGCACCGCCGCCCGCCCGGCGCCACCTGGCGGCCCCGCAGGCAGGAGCGCCGCCGCCCCGCCCGCCTCGAGGGAGGTGCCCAATGGGGACGGCGGCGGAGCGCGGCCCCGCCCGCCGCAGCGCGGATTGGCTGCCCGCCACAGGCCTAGGCGGTGGCGCCGCCGGGGTTGCGGAGCGCCGGCGCAGTCGCGCGCGGGCGGCGGTGCGGCAGCCATCATGTCGCGGGAGTTCGAGCTGTGCCCCGGGCGCCGCGTGGGCGGCGAGCAGCCGTGCTTCATCATCGCGGAGATCGGGCAGAACCACCAGGGCGACCTGGCCACCGCCAAGCGTATGATCCGCATGGCCAAGGTGCGCGCGGGGCCGCTCTGCCTCCAGTGGGCGGGGTGGCCGGGGAGGCGGGAGCGCGGCCGGGCTGGCGGGGCGCCACGGCGGGCGGGGCTGTCCCGTCTCCCCTCGGCGCTTCCTTCTCCGCCGGGTGGGCAGGCAGTGCGGTGCGGGTGAGCGGGAGGCCCGGGGCACCGGCGGGGCCCGGGAAGGCCGGGAGACGCTCCGGTCGGGGAGCATCGTCTCCGGGCGGTGGCACCGCGTGGGAGGAGCGGAGTGATTTACAGGAGGAATTTTTAAAATAAAGTAGCTGCAAGGAGACAGTCGTGGTGAGGGCCAACAAAGCGGGTGCTGGCGTTGTAGCCCTCAGTCCGTGGCTGGCAGCCTATGATCTCAACGTGTTTGCTTTTAGGAAGCCCCTACCTCGTTCACGGCACACGCACGTGCCGTGGACACAGACAAACACAGGCAGATTATGTCATCTCCGAGGGCTTACAGCGGTCCTTGAGTCATAAGCTAACTGTGAATTTGGGAAGAACCAAGTAACTCTCTGATGAGCCTCCAGTTTGATTGCGTTATGGTTTTTTGAGGTAATACTTGTGTCATCCAGTAAGACAACTAAGCTGTTTTAAAATTTGGTATTGTATATATTAGATATACTATTCCTAACATAGTTAGAAAATGGTGTATCATCACTAAAGGAGAAGCCAGGGCATAATGCGTTCAGACCCATGACTGCGGTAAAAGTGCAAAATAGAGTAGTGTGAGTTTAACTTCAGCATTTGTGTCGCTTCATACAAATTTCAGATTCATACTCCTTGTTCTACATAATCCTGTCACTTGTTTTCATGTAAAATTATCATGTGACAGCTGAGCTTGGAAAACACCACAGAAATTGACTCTTCCAATAAGTGGCATGCATAGCAAGTGGCAGTTCAGTTTTGTAGTTTTAGTACAATTTGTTTCTAGACTGCTGCTCTACTAAGTATACAGGCATTTTGAAAGAAAAGGGCTCATGTGTGTGCAGATCATCTGTCACTCTGTGTTTCTACCATTCCTGTGATTGCTATGATGATAATGCGAAACTCCACTGCAAATGAGCACATTAATTGCACAATCTTTGTGTTCCAACTAAGGATGAGTGCAGTTTCACTTGCACTTCCACTCAGTGCGTACCAGCTTGTTTTGTAGGACTGCGGAGCAGACTGTGCTAAGTTCCAGAAGAGTGAACTGGAGTACAAATTCAACAAGAAAGCCTTAGAAAGGCCCTATACCTCTGAACACTCCTGGGGAAAGACCTATGGGGAGCACAAGCGCCACCTGGAGTTTAGTCATGACCAATACAGAGACCTAAAGAAATACGCAGAGGAGATTGGAATTTTCTTCACAGCTTCTGGCATGGATGAGGTATGTAAGTCATAGTGGAATGACAAGCAGAGTCCAGCTGTTGTGTCTATTGATTATTACTTAGGCGTGATAGTTCTTTATGTAAGAATATGCGGATGTTGAATTTCTAAATGAGGAAACTAGAGTAACTATACTTCTGCCACTTCACTTGTGCATCTGCAATGGTTGAGTAGATGGCTGAACATTTTGGAAGATCTGCCATGTATGCTGAGGTATTTATGCACAGTAAATCACATTGGAGACAGAGCCTCAGTTGAACTCCATGAACAATCACAGCTTTGAGAGTGTAGATCAAGACTACAATCTGGCCACTATCTGGTGTTGTCTGGTATATTGGCTCCAAGCATTTCAAACTTGCCTATGTTGTAAACCAGATTCCTTTCTCAACTTAATCCCTATTATTTCCCTCTTTTTTTTCCTTTGTGCTGTTTACTAGACCTCCGCTGATGTTTCTAAGCAGCAGAAATGGTTATATTCCTTTTTCTTTTACTAATCTCAAGGAGAGGGTCTCCACCTTGCCCTGTTACTCCTGAAGCATTTACTGATTTTTGTCAGTGGGCTCTTGAACAGTCAGTCACCAGCTTGTAAAGTCCATGATACTCATCTGCTGCTGTTCCCCCTTAAGAGATGTGTACTTTAACTCTTACATGTTGCCTACCTCAAATGATGTTAGTTACAGTATTAACAAATGCAAGGCACAGTTGAAATGTGTAAGCTGGAAAACTGGGTAACAGTTAAACTTCAATATAGATCAGAGATTACAGTTTGTTTTACTTTTCTTTGTGGCCTAGAAAATACAGAGAACCAAACTGAAAGAGACCCTCCTGAATTAAGCTAACCACTCTTGCATAAGGCAAGCACAGCAATGTCCCTGTCTTTCTGCAAGTAGCCTTATCGAGGATGGGACAAGGATGGGATTTATTTAATGTTTTAAGGTGATCTGTTCAGTGCCTCACTCTCCTTACCATCAGAGAGAATTCCTGATGTATCAGCTTAATCTCCTTTCTCGTAATTCTTTGTCCTGCCTCATCTGACATAAAAGTTCATACTTTTCTTGTATCTCCTCTCTGTGTATTTGAACACCATTATCACTTCTCTTTTCTGTTTTGTATTCTCTGGCCTAAGCAATTGCAATTCCTTCAACCTTTTTATGCTGCATTTTCTAGTCCTCTGGCCATTCTCACTGCTTCTATCAACTTACTGTCCTATTGACCAAAATCCTTGAATTGCTTTGCCCCAGCTGAGATAGTACAAGAACCAAATACCATAAAAAATTACTTCAGATGTCTGATAGACAAAAAGGTGTTTTGCATGTATTGCAATAGCCTGATGCCATGGACTCAGATCTGTGAAAAGAGGGTGCTGTGACGTTTCTTTTATTATTATCTTCATATCTAGGAGACCTGCTGAACAACACCTACTCCTTTAATAAAAGAATAATTAAATCCAGTAGTCTTGGACTGCTATATCTGGGATCTTAAAGGCCCATATACCTTTGGGGGGAAAAAAGCCCACACTCTGTTTGATGTTATGCAGAACACCTTTCATATGCAGCAACTAGGAACACTTTCCACCTCTGGGCACCCTCTTTTTCTCAAGATACTGTGCTCCTTTGTGTTTGGCCTCAGCAGCTAATAACAGTACTGATACATGTTTGTGCCTTCTTTTTTGAACAGTAATTACATGACATAGCTCCTAGGATTTCTGGTGGCATTTCTGCAAGACATGGTTTGGAACTTAGGGCAAACATTGCATAAATTGATGTAATGATTCCTGGAGACTACATTAACGTCTGTAAATTGAACATAATCTCTGGAACTCCAGCTGTGTCGAAGAGGTTAAATTGTGTGTTTAACTGTATGAGGAAATCAGTGAAGTAAATGTAAAGGCTATGTATGAGTAACTCCTTTATCTACTCTGTTCCAGTATGTACTGGACATAAGACAGGATCCCACTGAACCACTCCCTTTAACGTCATCCCTATTATTTGAGATTATTTCCTGTTCCTTGAATCTCTTACAGAAAACCTGCCAGTTTTCAAGAGATGTTAACCTAATGAAGAGTGGCCTTAGATATGAGGTCTATCTGTCATATTTCATTTTGTGCAATCTCCTCAGATTAGATCTGTGGCTTTTTAATATAGTGTATTCATTGTCTTTGTGCACAATGCATCTTAGTGAATAAACTATATTAAAAAGATGTTACGCATCCTAGGTACAAGAAATTGAATCTGCGCTATAATTATGGTAAAAAATTTAGACCGAAAAGATGCGATTCTCTTGCTGGCACCAAGTAAATTTGACTGCAACAGGGAATTAGCTGAAGAAGTGTTTGTGGCTGGTTGAAGGGGGACGAAGTTAGCTAACTATTTTGTTGTTTCCCCTGGATGTGAATGTGAATAGCTCTTGCCTGTGATAGGTTTGGGATATTCTTCCTTAAAAGTACTAATTTTTAAAAGGCCACTTACTGATGCAATACTGATTTTCATGGAGCCTCCAATAATTCCTCAATTCTCTTCAATGTAGCACACATATTTTTAGAAGGCAGCAGAGTATAATTAATATTTGAATAAACTTATAGTCTTTTCTTTGGCATATTTTATATTTATTTTCTAGTATCTCTTCTAGGAGCAAATGCATTTTGGATTTCCCTTTTTAGGCACTTTTTTTCAGGTGTTTATTCAATATACAATTTTTCAGAGTGACAGATCTATTCAGGAAAACTACCTGTAGTTCTAAAGACCCTGTCTGTGGTTTAGTATTTCTGACCTGCAGGAAGTATGTGGCAGGAAGACTGCCTGCATGCCTGCAGTATATTTCTTCTTCAACAGGTAAGCTCCCATCTACAGGTAGTTGCTCTCTCTGGTAGTGCCAAAAAAACCCCAAGAATGCTGTGGCCCACAAACTCATCTTGAAGTTAGAGGAGCAGCGGAGCTGACCTGTATTAAGCAGCTGTACCTACAGCTGGCTTGACCAGCTATGGCTGGGAGACCAAAGAGACTGCCTTGAGACAGGGATCCCAGTCAAAAACCTGTGGAAAATCTGGTTTTGTAGTAGAAATACAAAAGAAGGCACCTCAGTAATACTTCACCTGGAGGGAAGTGTCGTAGTTACAGCTGGGATAGAGTTAACTGTCTTCCTAGTAGCTGGTACAGTGCTATGTTTTGAGTTCAGTATGAGAAGAATGTTTTCAGCTGTTGCTAAGTAGTGTTTAGACTAAAGTCAAGGATTTTTCAGCTTCTCATGCCCAGCCAGCGATAAAACTGGAGGGGCACAAGAAGTTGGCACAGGACACAGCCAGGGCAGCTGACCCAAAGTGGCCAACAGGGTATTCCATACCACGTGATGCCACATCTAGTATATAAAATGGGGAGAGTGGTGGCGGGGGGAATTGCCGCTCGGGGACTAACTGGACATCTATCGGCAGGTGGTGAGTAATTGCACTGCACATCATTTGTACATTTCAATCCTTTTATTATTGTTGTTGTCATTTTATTAGTGTTACCATTATCATTATTAGTTTCTTCTTTTCTGTTCTATTAAACCGTTCTTATCTCAACCCACGAGTTTTGCTTCTTTTCCCGATTTTCTTCCCCATCCTACTGGGGGTGGGGGGGGAGTGAGTGAGCGGCTGCGTGGTGCTTAGTTGCTGGCTGGGGTTAAATCACGAGAGGAAGTCAGAAACTAATATCCTCAGAATAGTAAATGTTATTTCAGAAGAAGTGTATTTTGGGGAGAGGTATAGAGATAGATAGATAGATAGATAGGACCTATTTAATTAAGCTTTGGTTTTGCTTTGAAGGGTTGTTTATTTCCCAGCATGGTAGGTCTTTATCTTTGATCCAGCTGAAGTGGTGTGTTAAAATGCAGTGATTTCTCTTCCTTGTAGATGGCTGTAGAATTCCTACATGAACTGGATGTTCCATTTTTCAAAGTAGGATCAGGAGACACAAACAATTTTCCATATTTGGAAAAGACTGCAAAGAAAGGTAAGCATTTTCTTTCAAGCCATCTTGGTAAACATCACTGTGTCTCAGTAGATCAGTTTTTAGATCTTTCCTGCAATTGATTCTGGAAAAAAATCTAAAGTACCTTTAGAAGAAAATCACCCTCAGACTTGGAAGAAAAGTGTTCACCCAGCTTCCTTTTCTAGTTTAACTGAATTAAGTTACTTCAAGAACTTAATTTAATCTGGTGTAGCTTTCTTACCAACTTAGGACAAAACATGTGCATGTTTTCTAATGGTTAGGTCGCCCAATGGTGATTTCCAGTGGGATGCAGTCGATGAACACAATGCATAAGGTTTATCAGATCGTGAAGCCCATCAATCCAAACTTTTGCTTCCTGCAATGCACCAGTGCATACCCGCTTCAGCCAGAGGATGTCAATCTCCGTGTTATATCGGTCAGTGAATAACCCAGAGTGTGCCACGGGTAGGGTACCAGAGAAGGGCTATGTGCTTTTCTTGAGATGTATTTCCAGATCTTAGGCATGCTGGAATTTGCTTCTGAGAAGTTAGAAGATGAATCATGTTCCTCTAATTCCTCCAAGTGTTGAAGTACAAATACCCATTGGATCCTCTTTTAGCAGAACTCAGCTTTGAGGGATATGATAAAGCATAGTACTGGAGTGTTCACAATTAAATAGAGGAAAATAGGACACGTGGTTAACAGGTTAACCCTGTGCTTTGTAGCGCAAAGAAAAATTATGTAGACTGTTACCATTAAGAAGGTGCACGGAATTGAAAACATAATTCTAAACAGGGGCTAGATCAGAAACTTTTGTTAAAAATGCTTCATGTGAGTATCAGAGCAATGAAGAAAATGGATTAGGCCCTTGTATAGTTTCCTTTGCTGAAAATACTACTTGGATATGCCTAACAACGATGCAAGAAAAGTTCCTCAAATTGCTTAGTGTTCAAGCACTTGCCTAGCTATATGCACATGTAGTATGTTTAGTGGAATGGGACATGGCTGCATTTAATTGCCTTTAGGATTGGGTGACTGTCCCCTATGTATGGCTGAAAGGATTGCTTCAGATTTTAAGTATGGGGTTGAAGAAATTTGCTTTGGATACAGGTTAAGTTTAACCAGTCCACTGGATTCTTGGATGAAAATAGAGCACTACTCTATTACTGTAACTTACAGTGGTGCAGGCTTTGAAGACCTTGAAGAGTACAACTGAATTAAAAGGAAAAGGATTAAGAGCAGTTGTAGAATTGAACGTACCTCCTTGTCCTTGTCAGTATTGATAATCCAAATGAAATTCTTAGAACATAACAGTTGATAAAGCAGTGTGACTTGTTGACCATAAAAAAAAATCCATTCTCAGCATAACCAACTGCTTGTTTTGTGGCACAGTAATTATCCATGGTTTTTATTGCAAATATCACTGTTAAATTTGCTTTATCTTTGAAATTGCTACCTTGGTAATTCAGACCAACTTTGTCATGATTCAAGGCATATCAGTCAGCTTTTCCTGATATCCCCATTGGCTATTCGGGGCATGAAACTGGCATAGCCATTTCAGTGGCAGCTGTTGCTATGGGTGCTAAAGTAGTGGAACGCCATGTGACTCTTGACAAAACATGGAAAGGAAGTGACCACCAAGCATCCCTGGAGCCGAATGAACTGGCGGAGTTAGTGAAAGCCATCCGTACTGTGGAAAAAGCAATGGGTTCTCCAGTCAAACAACTCTTGCCCTGTGAAATGGCTTGCAATGAAAAGGTAACTTCTGCTTTTGATTCATGTACAGCTGAAACTCGTTTAGACCCATAGCTAATAACTCTACATTCAGAAAAATAGCTTGGTAATTGTTTATTGCAGCAGTGTTTCTGCCTCTGCACTCAAAAATTTATGCTGCTAAGTAGCAGCATGCAGTGTTTATGCTTAGCCCACTGTAACCACAGTGTAGACTTGTCATTTTCTATAAACTGCTATTTCTGGTAGACTTGTCATTTTCTATAAACTGCTATTTCTGGCACTAAGTAAGTTGAGTGGAATCCCAGAATCATTTAGGTTGGAAAAGACCCTTAAGATCATAGAGTCCAACCATTAACCTAACCCTGACAAGTCCACCACTAAACCACGTCCCTAAGCAACACATCTACATGTCTTTTAAATACCTGCAGGGCTAGTGACTCAACCACTTCCCTGGGCAGCCTGTTGCAGCACTTCATAACCCTTTTCAGTGAAGAAATTTTTCTTAATATCTGATCTAAACCTCCCCTAGCACAACTTGAGGCTATTTCCTTTTGTCCTATCACTTGTTACATGGGAGAAGAGACAGACACCCACCTTGCTACAACCTCCTTGAGGTAGAGAGCAGTAAGGTCTCCCCTGAGCCTCCCTTTTCTCTAGACTAAACAACCTCAGTTCCCTCAGCTGCTCCTCATAGGACTTGTTCTCTAGACCCTCCACCAGCTTCATTGCTCTTCTTTGGACATGCTCCAATACCTCAATGTCTTTCCTGTAGTGAGGGGCCCAAAACTGAACGCAGCATTCAAGGTGCGGCCTCACCAGTGCCAAGTACAAAGCACTCAGTAATAGTAATAGGAATAATAGATATCTCTGACTGTATATGAGCTGCTTTTACACTAAGCTAGGACACTAGTCAGTCTAATCAGATTACCTCCATTCTGATTCTGAAAAATTCCAGTGAGCCATTAACCAATTTCAGAAAGGATCTGGATGTTTGCAGCAGCCTAGTTACAATGAAGGGTTTCCACGCTAATTCAGCCTTCATTTGGAATAAGAAATAATGGGGAGGGGAGTTCCACATGACCTGTTCCCAAGTAACTGCAGACTATTTTTAGCCATTTTTGGCATACTAAGCCTAGGAATGTGTTTGATTTAAACTTCTTTTTTTTTTTTTTTTTTTTTTTTTTTATTTCTCCTCTGTAGCTGGGCAAGTCTGTTGTGGCAAAAGTGACAATTCCTGAAGGTGCAGTACTGACACTTGACATGCTGACAGTGAAGGTGGGAGAGCCTAAGGGATTTCCCCCAGAAGCCATCTTCGATCTGGTGGGCCAGAAGGTTAAAAAAAATATCGAAGAAGATGAAACCATCACTGAGCAAGCAGTGGAAAATCATGTCAAAAACGTGAAGTGCTGAACTGAAGCACTCCATTCCATATTTCATGATACAGTACTGCACTTCTACACAACATACTTAAGTATAGCGGCATGGTTGTTTAGAAGAAAGGGGTGTGATTATGAGGATCCAAGCAAGTTAGGTTTTCAGGTTCTCATTAGCAGGAAGTTTCTGAAGCAAGTGGATATAAATTATGAAGAGCAATTCTATTAGAAACTGTATAGCATTGTGTCTAGAAAATACCATGCTCCTTCTTTCTCCATTCCACTTAACCTAGATTAATTTGGAGTTTTGCCCAATCTAAGACCACAGTCAGCTGCTTTCCAGCTTCCCTTTTCTGGTAAGAATACAGTAAATCACAATAATTTTGTCTACACTTTGAATTGTTCTAACCCTGTATCTTTTGATGTACCTCTCTTTTCTGCTGTTTTCCTCACTCCTGTGATAACAGGATGCTAGTTGGAGTTGAATGCAGATAAGTCAAAGTTTACATACACTGAACAGAAAACTACACATGCAACCTGATGGATTTTTCTCAAGATTAAATCCTTAAGAAGTCTCAAGATAAAGCAGTGGGTTGCAGAATCTGCACTGTGGGGAAAATGAGCTCCTTGAGAAAGCTAGGTTCTCAAGAGACAGTACCAAGAAAGGAAGCAAATTGGGTATGTAGAAAGGTCCCATTTAAGGGACAAGAGAAAGAGCCTGTTTGTGAACTGAAAGGCAAGAGGGCAAGCCAGACAGATTAAGGGGTGAAAGTAGATCTGAGATGGATCAGTGGAAGTAAACTTAACCTATGCTTCAAAAAAATGTCAAAAGCATCTATTGTGAGCTGAGTGAAGCCTGGGATCTTAAATCAGTTCTGGAGTGCATTTAAGATACCTGTATTTGTACCTGGGGGCAACTTCTTAGGTAGGAAGCCAAATGCTGGTGAAGATTCAGCAGCTTTCTTCCTGTACTAACAAGCAAATACATTGGGATGAGTTTTTTTCCCCCGACACTAGTGTTTGAGACAGCTGAGGCTGGCTGCTTGTCTAGATCACATCACTATGTTTCAGTATGATGGTCAGTGCTCATCTTGTGTGCTCCGCTCTTGCACCACAGCTTCTCGATTGTCAAGTAAGAAATGCAATCCCACTCCTATCAGTCTGCTGTTCTTCCCTGTGTCCAGGAAGGAGCTGTGTGGCAGCAGCTGCAAAACCAGATATCCCTCAATTAGCTTGGTGAGCACAGAACTGCTTTGGTGTTACTGATCTGCATTTTTCTGTGGTGCAGTGACATACTAGTGATGGTTATTTGGAACTTGCTACCTCTTGGTCATGAGTTGGTGAAGTATCTTGAATTTGGTGGTGGTATTTCTGTACCTGTGCGCTGTTCAGTTCCAAAATGTTTACCATTCTGCAATTCTATGGAAACTATTTGTATCTTCAACTGGGAAGCAGAGATTCTTTGAATCATGTGCTTGACCATATATGAGCTCTGACTGATGCAGTATGCTTGCCTTACATTAAAAAACTACTTAACTGTTAAAAGATTTTTTTTTTTATTTCAAATTTGAAAAATAAATTTAGCTTATAAAACAAGCTGTTATTTCTGTGTTTAAGCCTATGGTCAGACCTTGCCTTTGCCAGCACCAGTGATGATTGCAGGGCCTTTAGTATTTGAACATTGTAAGATTACCTGACCTGTTTCAAGTAGCAGTGGTTCTTCACTCCAGCCAGGCTAGTCCTAGAGGCTGCTGTAAATATAGGCTCCAAAAATTTCCAGGACTTTAATTAAGGTAGTGGGGGAAAAAAAATAAGTTATCCCTATACAGAAACTTGCACGCTGTCTCTCCTAGTTTTATGTGAGCATACCTTTATCCAGTTGCCCTTAAAGAACCTTTGCAAATGGGACACAAAAATAAATTAAGCACAAGTCCCCCACTGACCTCATATTTTTATTGCACCTGTGGGTCCTCCAGGCATTTCATCTTCTTTTGGGGTGGCACACAACTGTTGCTTATGCTTCCACTCTGTGTGGGAAGAACAGGGCCATGCAGAAGCCCAGTTCAGAGTCTCTGTCAGAAGTAAGACCAGCTAATGGCTATTAAGTGTGGCTACAGAAGCTTTTACTTCAGCTTTGTTGAAGTGACCTTTCCAATAGTTGGTGGCAGTCTTCTGTTTTTCTGAGATGATACTTAAGTATGAGCTAGTTCACTTACTGCATTTATTATCCAAATCTGACCTTGTTGACTATGATAATATGCAATATATGAATTTGAAGCTTGGACCAAACTAAACCTATTACTGTCACAATTGCAGCCTCTCCAGCCAGGTGAGCGGAGGGAGTTCATGAAAAAAATGCCAATATCCAGGTTCAAATCTGAATTTTAATATGCTTCTTTCAACCAGACTTTTTCCATTTCACAAGTTGAAAAAAGTACAAAAAATATTATATATGGCATTTTAGGTGGTACATTGACATGTGTCGTGGTTTCAGCCCAGCCGGTAACAAAGGACCACGCGGCCGCTCGCTCACTCCTCCCGCCCCCCTCCGGTGGGATGGGGGGAAGACGGAGGAGAGGAAAAAAAAAACCAAACCTGGAACCTCGAGGGTTGAGATAAAGGCAGTTTACTGGAACAACACAAAGAAATTGCAACAACAACAACGGTACTAATGAAAAAGTATACAAAAAGAGTGATGCACAGTGCAACTGCTCACCACCCGGGACCCGACGCTCTGCCACTTCCCCCACCGAAAAGAAGAGCCCACCCCCCGGCCCGCTCCCCCTTTATATACTGAGCATGATGTCACATGGTATGGAATAGCTCCTTGGCCAGTTCAGGTCAGCTGCCCCGGCTATGCCCCCCACCTCCCAGGTTCCTGTAAAAAATTAACTCTATCCCAGCTGAACCCAGGACATTATCCACCCCTTATTCTATACCATCTACATCATGCCCAGATCTTACATTTTCCAATCGACCACTACCACTTCCTTGTCTTATATATGTAAGTATATGGACTTGCGTCCGTCCCCATCGCCCCTCCGCGCGCACACACACACACGCAAATGGTATTCCTTTAGCATATGGGCTATCCCTCTAATGTGTCCATTGATTTTATTTAGTCCATGACTTCTTTGGGGCTCCATCTGTTGTAACAGTTCTTCAGGATAAGAGAGATGGTGTGAGATGTTGGGTTGTTGTATGCTGCCTCTGGAACTTGTGGCTAGTACATTTGGTGCAACTCACGCCCTTAGTCTGCAGGTCGAAGACGTTGATCTTGAGGAAATTGCTGGGTGTCAGTTCAAGTTCTGTCGCTGTTGTACTTGGCTTAGTTTCAAGGTCCATCCCGCAGACATTTGGGTAATTCTTACAGTAATACCCTTGATATGGCATATAGACACTATAGATACAATGACATGCATTGGCAGGGTATTTAGCAGTTAGGTATCATACAGCCCAATTCACTGGCTATTCTCTCCCAAGATCAAATCTCCCTGAGGTACGCATCGAACTTCCCCATCCTTCTGCATCACCCACCAGGTGTACCCAGGTCCCTGAGCAAAAACAACCCCTTGGATGGGTTTGCCTCTGCTTGAGGGAGGACTAACCCAGACTGTCTTTCCTAACATACTCCTCATGCGCACTACAGGGACTTTATCGCCTTCTACAGTATGTGGAAGTCTTGGTTGGGCGGGGCCAGCCCGATTGGCGGATCCTCTAGTATTAACTAACCAGGTGGCTTTTGCTAAATGTGTATCCCAATGTTTGAAAGTCCCACCCCCCATCGCTCTCAATGTAGTTTTCAGCAGTCTGTTGTATCGTTCGATTTTTCCGGAGGCCGGTGCGTGATAAGGGATGTGATATACCCACTCAATGCCGTGTTCTTTGGCCCAGGTGTCTACGAGGTTGTTTCGGAATTGAGTCCCGTTGTCCGACTCGATTCTTTCTGGGGTGTCGTGTTGCCATAAAATTTTCTCTTCAAGGCCCAGGATAGTGTTCTGGGCAGTGGCATGGGACACAGGGTATGTTTCCAGCCATCCAGTGGTTGCTTCCACCATTGTAAGCACATGGCACTTGCCTTGGCGTGTTCGTGGGAGTGTGATATAGTCAATCTGCCAGGCCTCCCACTGTTTATATTTCAGCCATCGCCCCCCATGCGACAGGGGTTTTTGCCGCTTGGCTTGCTTAATTGCGGCACGTTTCACATTCGTGGATGACCTGTGCGATAGTGTCCATGGTCAAGTCCACCCCTCGATCTCGAGCCCATCTATATGTTGCATCTCTCCCCTGATGGCCTGAGGTATCGTGGGCCCACTGAGCCATAAATAGCTCACCCCTACGTTGCCAGTCCAGGTCCACCTGAGACACTTCAATCTTGGCGGCCTGATCTGCCTGCTGATTGTTTTGATGTTCTTCAGTGGCCCGACTCTTGGGTACATGAGCATCTACGTGACGTACTTTTACCACTAGCTTCTCTATCCGAACAGCGATATCTTGCCACAGTGCGGCAGCCCAAATGGGTTTACCTCTGCGTTGCCAGTTGCCCTTCTTCCATTGCTGTAGCCACCCCCATAGGGCATTTGCCACCATCCATGAGTCAGTATAGAGATAGAGCACTGGCCACTTTTCTCTTTCAGCAATATCTAATGCTAGCTGGATGGCTTTCACCTCTGCAAACTGACTCGATTCACCTTCTCCTTCAGCAGTTTCTGCAACTAGTCGTGTAGGACTCCATACAGCAGCCTTCCACCTCCGATGTTTTCCCACGATGCGACAGGACCCATCAGTGAACAAGGCATATTGCCTCTCATTTTCTGGCAGTTTATTACACAGCAGGGCCTCTTCAGCCCGTGTCACCTCCTCCTCTGGCAACATTCCAAAGTCTTTGTCTTCTGGCCAGTCCGTGATCACTTCTAAAATTCCTGGGCGACTGGGGTTTCCTATGCGAGCCCGTTGTGTGATCAGTGCAATCCACTTACTCCACGTGGCATCAGTCGCGTGATGTGTAGAGGAAACTTTCCCTTTGAACATCCAGCCCAGCACTGGCAGTCGGGGTGCTAAGAAGAGCTGTGTTTCAGTACCAACCACTTCTGAAGCGGCTCGAACTCCTTCATATGCTGCCAATATCTCTTTTTCAGTTGGAGTATAGCGAGCCTCGGATCCTCGATATCCCCGACTCCAAAACTCCAGGGGTTGGCCTCGGGTCTCTCCAGGTGCTTTCTGCCAAAGGCTCCAGGTAGGGCCATTCTCCCCAGCTGCAGTGTAGAGCACATTTTTAACATCTGGTCCTGTCCGGACTGGCCCAAGAGCTACTGCATGAACAATCTCCCGCTTGATTTGTTCAAAGGCTTGTCGTTGCTCAGGCCCCCATTTAAAATCATTCTTCTTCCGGGTAACTTGGTAGAGAGGACTTACAATTTGACTGTAATTTGGAATATGCATTCTCCAAAAGCCCACAACACCTAAGAAAGCCTGTGTTTCCTTTTTATTAGTCGGTGAGGACATAGCTGCTATTTTGTTGATCACGTCCGCAGGGATCTGACGACGCCCGTCTTGCCATTTTACTCCTAAGAACTGGATCTCCTGCGCAGGTCCCTTGACCTTACTTTCTTTTATGGCAAAGCCAGCCTTCAAAAGGATTTGGATTATTTTCTTCCCTTTCTCAAAAACTTCTTCTGCCGTGCTGCCCCATATGATGATGTCATCAATATATTGCAGGTGCTCTGGAGCTTCACCTTTTTCTAGTGCAGTCTGGATCAGTCCATGGCAAATAGTGGGGCTGTGTTTCCACCCCTGGGGTGTACTGGACACCCCTCCAAGTGAAAGCAAACTGTGGCCTGCACTCCGCTGCCAAAGGAATGGAGAAAAATGCATTAGCAATGTCAATTGTGGCATACCACTTAGCTGCCTTTGATTCCAGTTCATATTGAAGCTCTAACATATCTGGCACAGCAGCGCTCAGCGGTGGCGTGACTTCATTCAGCCCACGATAATCTACTGTTAGTCTCCAATCCCCATTAGATTTCCGCACGGGCCATATGGGACTATTAAAGGGTGAGTGAGTCTTGCTGATCACTCCTTGGCTCTCCAATTGGCAAATCAGCTTATGGATGGGGATCAGGGAGTCTCGGTTGGTGCGATATTGCCGCCGGTGTACCGTCGTGGTAGCAATTGGCACCTGTTGTTCTTCAACCTTCAGCAACCCCACAACCGAAGGGTCTTGGGAGAGACCAGGCAGGGTAGACAGCTGCTCAATCTCCTCCGTCTCCAATGCAGCTATACCAAAGGCCCAACGGTACCCTTTTGAGTCCTTGAAATACCCCCTTCTGAGATAATCTATACCAAGGATGCACGGGGCCTCTGGGCCAGTTGCAATGGGGTGTTTATGCCACTCATTCCCGGTTAGACTCATTTCAGCTTCCAATACGGTTAGCTCTTGGGATCCCCCTGTCACACCAGAGATACAGATGGGTTCTGCCCCTTTATAACTTGATGGCATTAGGGTACATTGTGCACCAGTGTCTACGAGAGCCTTATATTCCTGTGGGTCTGACATGCCAGGCCATCGAATCCACACTGTCCAGTAGACTCGGTTGTCCCTCTCCTCCACCTGGCTGGAGGCAGGGCCCCTCTAATCCTGGTTAGAATATCTGTTACCCACTTTTTGCACATGTGAATCAGAAGTCCCTTCAAGAGGATCAGAAATGAGATCGGCCCATCTACTGCGCCCGGGGGACTGCTCACGGGAAACTGGAGCAGCAGTTTTCCAAGAAGAATCTTCTTTTCTGGTTGCTTTTTCTCGCAACTCCCGTACCCGTGAATCCAAGACTGAGGTAGGTTTTCCATCCCACTTCCTCATGTCCTCTCCATGGTCACGCAGGTAAAACCACAGGTTAGCCCGTCGTGTGTACTTTCTCTCTCCTCTCTCTTGGGCAGAGGAACGCTTACTCCCAATAACTGCAATGCGGGCCTGTACAGGTGAGGAGGAGGACATATCCACTTTGAATTGCTGGAACTCTTGGGACAATTCCTCTACAGCTGAGACACAGGCCTGTAGGGAGGAAGAGAGACTTCCTTCATATTGCCGGAGTTGGACAGCCAATTCATCCACCGTTTGTCCATAGCCTTCTTTCCAGGACATTACTGCCAATGAGTTGGCATAGGTTGGTGGTGCACTTCGTAGAAACTTCCGCCACATCGGTTGTGTGCATTGGACTTCATCTGGATCTGTGGGTGACTGCACATTTTCTGGATCATTATAAATCACCTCCAGCACGGCTAATTCCCTCAGGTACTGGATACCTCTCTCCATGGTGGTCCACTTGCCTTGGTGACATGTAACTTCATCCCTGAAGGGGTATCTTTCCTTTACACCTAACAGAAGTCGCCTCCAGAGGCTGAGGACTTGTGTTTTTCTCCCAATCGCCTTGTCGATACCCCCTTCTCTAGACAGAGATCCCAACTGCTTGGCTTCCTTACCCTCTAATTCCACACTACTAGCCCCATTATCCCAGCATCGGAGCAGCCAGGTAACAATGTGCTCACCTGGGTGGCGGCTAAAATCTTTTCGCATGTCACGCAACTCACTCAGGGATAGAGATCGGGTAATTATTTCAGGTTCTGCCTCTTCCTCCTGTTCTCGCGATGACCCTGGTTCATCTTCATCTCTCACTGAGCGAACTGGTTTCTTTGTGTGTTTCTTTTTCTGTACAGGGGCGACTGATACTGGCACAGGTTGGTTCTCTGGTTTAGCTGCAGTATCTGTCACCGGGGTAGGGTTAGCCACGGTACCTGTTGTCGTGGTAGGGGCAGCCACGGTGCTTGTCGTCGGGGTAGGGGCAGCCACGGTGTCTGTTGTCAGGGTTTGGGTAGCCACGGTGCATGTTGTTGGGGTTGGGGTAGCCATGGTGCATGTTGTCAGGGTTTGGGTAGCCACGGTGCATGTTGTCTTGTTTTCCATCTTTTCCCCCTTTTCCCCCTGGGGGTGCTGCATAATATCAAGCAGTGTTTGGTAGATACCGGCCAGGGCCCAGCACAGTGTAGTGAGTTGTGTGTCTCTGGGATAGCCACAGCATTTTCCTTTCAAAAATTCTATCACTTCATGAGGGTTCTGCAGTTGTTTGGGAGTGAACTTCCAAGTCACTGGAGGTGAGAAGTTCTCTAGATACCTGCCCACATCCTCCCACATGCCGTGCCACCCATAAATATCCAGCTTTGGGACAGATCTCTGGGTGGTTCTCTTAAAGAGCCTCTTTGTAGCCCTAGACAAGACCTGAAACATAGTCAGGAGGCATAGCACTAACAGCACACAGGCTTGCGCATCCCAAGGATATTCAAAATTCTCGAAAACTGTTGTAATTAGTTGGAAAGAGAAAAAGGAGGGGAATGGATGGGGGGAAGTATCCCCCCCTAACTTCCCCATGGGTTGGGTGTAATTACCAATAAAATCCGACAGAAGGTGCCCAAAGTCTGGAAATGATATCACTGCCTCTTACAGATAACAGCTTAACCTCATGACCAGTGATGTAATCATTTCACAAGTCGACATTGCCCAGTACAGCAAAATGATAATCCCAATCACTCTCCCAGAGATGAGATACGCAACTACAGGCAATACATAAAGCATATAAGAACTTACAAAACGCCACCATGTAAACAGCTGAATCAACATTGTGACTAACATCTATTTATCTAGTATAAGAAATGCGTATGACAAATTTGTTTCAACACGCTCTGGCCAGATCTGTCGTTATCTCAACCCTTCGTGCCCCACGTTGGGCGCCAAAAAGGACTGTCGTGGTTTCAGCCCAGCCGGTAACAAAGGACCACGCGGCCGCTCACTCACTCCTCCCGCCCCCCTCCGGTGGGATGGGGGGGAGACGGAGGAGAGGAAAAAAACCAAACCTGGAACCTCGAGGGTTGAGATAAAGGCAGTTTACTGGAACAACACAAAGAAATTGCAACAACAACAACGGTACTAATGAAAAAGTATACAAAAAGAGTGATGCACAGTGCAACTGCTCACCACCCGGGACCCGACGCTCTGCCACTTCCCCCACCGAAAAGAAGAGCCCACCCCCCGGCCCGCTCCCCCTTTATATACTGAGCATGATGTCACATGGTATGGAATAGCTCCTTGGCCAGTTCAGGTCAGCTGCCCCGGCTATGCCCCCCACCTCCCAGGTTCCTGTAAAAAAAAAAAAATTAACTCTATCCCAGCTGAACCCAGGACAACATGATTTATAAAAGCCAGATCAGCTTCCCCCATTGAAAAGAGCATATACATTAGAAATTACAGTTGGTTTTCTTGAACTTAACTATTATCTTCTACAAGCATCACAGTTACAGCTTTCACATGACAGAGATTAATTCATTTAGATCATTGCTAAAGTGGCTTTCATAGAAAAAGCATGAAATAGTAGGCTTTATTTTGCTTCATTATGTTAGTCTGCACATTCCAATGGACCCTTCCCAGAGCCTCACAGCTGGGTAAACTGGTTCTGTGAACTTGCAGCGGAAGGTATGCAAATGAGCCATGCCATCAGTAACATTGTAGAATGAAAGGATTCCTGCTTCATAATCCAGAAAAACACCAATGCGATCAGGATCATCTTCTACCAGTATGGGGATTCTCTCCCCCTTGTGAAATGCCCAGTATTCAAGATCAAATTTCTTAAGGCACCAAGATGCTCTATTCCAGCCCAGTCGACAGGTTTCAGAGTCTCCTTTCCTGCCAATGGAAGGGTAGGCTGCACCAATCCACCATCCTTTTCCAGCGTGAAGCAGGTCAACTTCCCAGTAATGGCTCCCAGAGAGGAATGCATCTCTGCTTAGCACTTGCCATAATTTATCAAATCTCTGGGGACCACAAGGGTAAAATATCTTCCTCCAGTTACAGCTTACTACAAGACGGTCACCAGACAATTTCAGCCTTGGGTGAAGGCTGTCATATTCCCAGGCTGGTGATCTTGCATCTGCAGTCAAAACCATAAAAATACTTAGTAGATTTATCGTGACCAAGTTATAAAAAACCTGCAAAGGAGCTCACAGCTGGCAGTGTCTTGGAACCTGCAGTTTTGCAAGGAAAAACCTGAAAATTTTTAATAGAAAGCTGTAAGAGACTGTGTTCGACTATATTTGTCTCAACATTGCTGACCATTTGCTAGCGTCAGCATCCTGTTGCTGTGGGGGAGTAGGCGCTGAAAGCCCTGAAGAAACCACCATATCCACCTGAAGCTAGCAGTCTCTGTGGAAATGGCTGGACTCTTCGGAAAAACTTGCATACTCCTCCCTCAAAAAAGGAACTGAAAGGGACTGGAAAAAGGAACTGAAAGGAACTGCAAGGATTGAAAATCAGCACTTGGAACTGGGACTTTGTCATCGTCTGTCTGCTGGAACCTGGAACTTGGACCCCCATCACCTGCACCAAGACCAAGCCAACGGGACGTTGCTGGCTTCGTGGTGGTGGTAACTAGTCTTGCTGCATCTCTCCCGTTTTCTTGCTTAGGACTGTCTCTTTTTCCTTTCTTCTTCCCTCTGTCCTGTCACTATTATCAGTTGTTATAGGAAATAAAACTTGTAAGGTTGTACGGCATCTGACCTCGTCTGTGTCTTAATCTTGCTCTTGGGATCGTTTAAGAACCCTCCCCGATATTGGATCGGTACAAAAGCATGGCACTATTTATATGCACTGATGCTTTAACATTGCATAGGTTTTAAAGCAGGTCAGTAAAAGACAAGTATGTAAGAGTATATGCGTGGTTCACAAATCAGAAGATGAATACAGCTAGGTAGGGAACAAACACTGAGAGCTTCTACTTCATGTGGAATAGTTGGAGACTTCTGGTGGGATTACAGCTTAAGGATTTTAGAGAGCAGTGGAGCGGACTCTTGGGTTGTGAGGTCCCATTCCACTGAAATCACATTTGAAGATGCACTAGAGTGTTTCTCACAAAAGCACCACAGCTCTGGGCAGCAGCATCATGTACATTGCAAAGGAACAGCTTACCAGCTCCCAGAGGATTCATAGCACCTAACCTGACATTTAGAAAAGAAAAATCACAGTCTGAAACTACACCCTAGAAATCACTGTCTTAATTCAGCAGCAGCTTAAGAGTTGTTTTAGCAAGAAGCAGCTGTCACAGGACTGGAAATCACAAAGCCAGAGGGAAAAAAAAAAAACCTATATCAAATTAAACAAGTTTGAAATGACACAGGACAGGTCAAAAAGCTACAAGGTTTTTAAGATTAGATTCTTCTCTGAATATACTGTCCTACAATATTAAACTGGTGCATGTCTCAGAAAAGTTCTCATAATATACTCTATATCAATAATTTACTGTGTTAGCATGTGTTTTCTGATTTCCTGTTCTACAAATAACCAAGATACTCCCTTTGAAAACAGAATCTGACATCCTTAAACAATCCCCTTCACTCTTCCTGTCAAGCCTGACAAAAACAGTGTCGGAGTTGGGTACCTAAAGGAACATACATTGTCATGAATTAAGAGTACTTCAGAAAGCACTGGCGGTAAGATGTAAACTTAGTTTGTATCTTAAAACTATTCCAAAGAATGAGCACATCTATTTTTTCTTGTAAGTGAAGAAAACAAAGTATACAATACATCCAGCAATATTTGCAATAAAAACTGAGTCATATTTCACTCAGTTCATAGCTGGGTTTTTTGACCGAATGTAATTTTAATCTTAGTCTAGATAAACTTTGAAGCTTCGATGTTTTAAATGCCACGTGGCAAATACATTTAATATCCTGAAGCTGCTTTTCAGAGTAACTAAACTTTTAAAATGAAAGTTAGGGAAATACATGTTTATAATATTTTAAAATCCAGACTGCTTTGGTTTCTCTGCAGTGTTGCATATCTGAACTACGTTTGGACCTGTGATCTCATAGATTACAGTCTTTCACAGGCAGCATAGTACTAACTGAACACAACATGGAGCAACAGACCCATTGAAACAAGAACTTCAGTATTTTCCTTGCTCTTCAGTGCTGAATTTAGAAATGAAAGGTAATTATACAGCAGGTTACTGTATGAGAGAAATCTGTCTTTGCCACTGCATTAATCTGTTGCTCGTTTGACTTTGTTGCTATTTCCTCTCCTATGTTCTCACAGAGCGCCCTCTCCCATAAATCAAGTAAGTCTAACCTGGGCTAGTTGGCATATTCGATAGTCTAAAGCCCAGAAGCTGTTTTCATTCAGGCTGGAATCCTCCTCTCTGCCATCAGAGCAATGCATAAATCACTCCATTCTCTGTTGGTCCTCTGTTACTCTCCCATGACTTCCTGCCATGAGCAGGGAAGGCTAAGTAAGGTTTCCCACAGTTCGCTGTGAAAAGACCACCAGCACTGTGGTGCACAGCCTATTTACAATGTCCACAAAGAAACGGACATCTCACATTCAGTGAGGGTCCATTCACAGCACAGTTAATTGCAACAAAGACTTGCGCTTTATACTTGCATGTAAAGTATACTTGCGTGTAAAGAAAAGAAAGTAGTACACAATGGGGATGCTAAGTTTGTACAGAACACAGGTGACACTAAAGACCAAAAGACATCTAAAGTAGAGAGGATTTAAAAGGCCTGGCTTCACTGTCTGCTTTTTCCAGTAACCACTTGAAAAGCTGTGCAAGTAAGTAGTGATGTCTGTCAGTCAAATTTACCTGAAAAACCTAGATTTTCATAAAACACATAACTACTACATCTCAAGCAAATGGAAATACCTCCATTGCTTTAAAAAAGCAGCAAAACCCCAAACACCAAACTGATTTCAGCTGCTAATGTTTGGAAGCATAAATGTGAATTTGACTAGAAAAATCATGCAAAACAGGTAGAATTGTTTGGATTATTGGAGGACTGCAATTCTTCCACTTCTCCCAAGTGATGAAAATTTTAAGTAATGAAAATTTTAAGTAACTTCAAGTCCTAATATTTATGACCAAGGTTTGTCAATTTCACTGGCCTATGAGCAGCTGCACATCTTTCTTAATGAGGTGGTTTGTCATATTTAGCTTTAACAGAGTTGAGAAATTGTTGTTTCAGCCCTTGAAGTGACTGGTCACAAGTGAAGCAAATACAGTGCTTTCTCCATGAATCCATCAAGAGGCAGCCTGAAGGACATACAGAATGGCATTCATGAAACTCAGGAGCCTAGTTCACTGCCAGCCAAACACTGCTGCAGTGCTCTCTTAGTAGCAAGTGCTCAGTGGCACAGACTGGCTGTCCTAGCACCTTAACAGGTTCTGGTTACAAAGTGACTGACTTAGTCTGGATCCTGCAGCACAGAAATGATGCCAGTGGCAAAAGACCCATAACATCACAGCCAAGAAGACAGACTTTGCTCATTACATTCCTGATTTCTTAACACCTGCTGCTTTTCCAAGTGCAACACCTGTTTGCTCATCTCCAATTGAGATAACCTGTTTGGAATGAAAAAGTTGCAGTGTTTGGACTTAAAAGCTCACTCAGGAGAGCACAGAAACAAGACAAAGTAACAACACTGAAAAACACCCATCTCAACACACCACCCCATAGGTGCAGGGACAGTATGTAACCCACTCTACCAGCAGAGTGCTGGCCCTTGCCCTCCTTACTGAGTAACAGCCAGAAGTCAAGTGTCCACTTGGTCACAGTCATGGCCTCCACTGGGCTGGATCCAGGCTGGAAAACAGACCTCCTCTTACAACAGGCTTTTGCCACTAGGTACCATGGTGTCGTGGTTTAACCCCAGCCAGCAACTAAGCACCATGCAGCCGCTCACTCACTCCCCCCCATCCAGTGGGATGGGGGAGAAAATCGGGAAAAAGAAGTAAAACTCGTGGGTTGAGATAAGAACGGTTTAATAGAACAGAAAAGAAGAAACTAATAATGATAATGATAACACTAATAAAATGACATCAGTAGTAATAAAAGGATTGAAATGTACAAATGATGCGCAGGGCAACTGCTCACCACCCGCCGACCGACACCCAGCCAGTCCCTGAGCGGCGATTCCCTGCCCCCACTTCCCAGTTCCTATACTAGATGGGACGTCACATGGTATGGAATACACTGTTGGCCAGTTTGGGTCAGGTTCCCTGGCTGGGCATGAGAAGCTGAAAAATCCTTGACTCTAGTCTAAACACTACTGAGCAACAACTGAAAACATCAGTGTTATCAACATTCTTCACATACTGAACTCAAAACATAGCACTGTACCAGCTACTAGGAAGACAGTTAACTCTATCCCAGATGAAACCAGGACACATGGTAATAGGGAATGTTACAGCTTTGAGATTAAAAACAGTTACAGTCCTCATCTGCTGCAGGCCACATGAAATGTCCATTAGCTTCCCATCAGAGAGATGGAACAATTGACTGTACATTTTTCCTACCAACACCAGAGAAAAGGATCATCTGTAGATTGACCTTTAACGTATTACATGATGGACATAATTAAAGACAGACCACAATGATCTGGAGAATAGAAAAGTCTTCAAAAACTAAATTAGCTACTAGCTGATTGACACACTGGCAGTTCTGAATAAAAACAAAGGATCAAGATTTCACAGACAGAAAGTAAAATTTCTTTCCCAACCTGAGGTACAGAAAAGGGTAATGACTTTCAGGCAGTGCAGAGCACTTGTTCCTCACAAACACTGTAAACATCAGAACCCCTTTAAGATACTGTTTTAAGATAGTGGCACCACACATTCATTGACTGTTTCAGTGACTGAGCCATAAGTGTTCGGAGTGCTTCTAACTTTTGTTCAACCATACTTACGTTTTAAGAAAAGCAACCGATCAACAGGAGACATGGTTTTCAACACCGTTCCAGGCTCCTTCTTTGCAGTGGCATTCAGGCTACTGAAAACATCTGGGCAGAGATGAAAATTAACAGTTTAGGGAGTCTGCCAGTAGAAGAACATGGCTGTACTATGAAGATTTTAAAAATAGAACACCATGGGCAATTTTGCTGGACCAGGGTATTCAGGCTTTGCCTCTTTGGTGTGAATTCCACCCATGTCCTGGGGAAGGTCATACTGTCACACTCCACTTTCCAACTTTAGGGGACAAACTGTGTTACTTTTGCTGGGGAAGGGGTACTCACTCTGTACACTTTCAACCCTAAGCTCTTTGGGTAGCTGGAGATGCTGGATCCCAGTGTTGCCAAAGAACCACACAATTGAGCATAACCCCAAGTAAGCACCTCCCATTCCTCAAAAAGGACCCCTCTGATAGAGGGGAGCAGAGTCAGGCAGCTAAAGACAACTGCAGATGCTAGCTACAAAGCACCTGCACTGTACTGTAGCAATCCTCCACACATCCTGCAGTGGCCTTTCAGATCTGGTCTGACCATTTTCCCCAGCACCCTGCTATACTGTTCTTGGTGGCAACTCTCAGAAAAGGGATTATTAAAAGGTAGCTGGGTGGAATGTGACAGCTAGTATTGCCCTGCTCACCTGTAACTCAAGTCGCAGGGTTTCCCCATGGTTATTTGGGTTTGTGACTTTGCATCCCATTGGGAAACTCCTTGCCTTAATCATGCCAGAGGTCACTTAAGGATGAAATACCAGCTCAAACACAAAAGGAGCTCTAAGCAGAACACATTGACCCACCTTTAAAGAAGCAAAAAAGAGAATTCTTCAGACTGCCTGAGACAGAAAGATCACCAGGTACATCAACTAGAAAAAGCTTTCCAATTTTACAGGTACCTGATGTTCCATGCCTGCCAGATGTCCTGCCAGAGCACTTACACCCAACAGTGACTGAAAGAAGAGAACACCTACGTCATGTAGGTGTGGTGGTCTAGGGATATAAGCAAGGTAAGCTCTGCAGGAAGAAGTAAGTTGCATGAAGTAACTGATAGAGCTGGAAGAAAGCATCAGACAAACTTTAAGGCACAAAAGGCCATCTTCAGAGTTGAAAGAGAAACCTCTTACATTCTTAAATCACCACTGCTATAGCAACATTACACCAATGCTGTCAGAGAACAGTACCCATGCCTGAAAAGCTGCTGATGTCTTCAGCTGATTTGGTAAAAAGTCCTGCTCTTTCTTACAGACCACACTTTATTTAAAAGGAGAGCAGGAGAAAGCAAAATTCACAGCACTCTCCCAGGTACCTTCTTTAAGCCGGGCTTCTATTGGTTTCTGTAGAAAGGACTGAAGAGCTGTCACAAAGTGCTTATAATGGTTAAGGATGTGCTCAAACGAGAGAGGTATTGGATGCCATTGTTCTAACAGGCGCCTAGGCTCCTGCATTTCCTTCTCGATTTCTGTGTACTTCTGAGGGCAGAAAGACAAATTCTCCAGTTAGTAGAGACAGTGACACGAATGGACTCTTCCCTCCCAGCTCCCACACGCCACAGAGCAAGGACAGCTCCATCACTAGGTAAACATGGGCCACAATAGACAAACCTTGCTGTGTTCAGCCTCCCTAGTAGGTCATTAGCCAGCCCATTAGATCCTCCTGTCAGTGGAGTGAGGGGCTACCTCTGAGATGGAGAACCCAACAGTCATCGTTAAAACAGGGTCTCCCAGGACACTCGCAAGATGGGGATGAGTTTAATCTGGCTAGAACCCTTTGTGGGGAATACCAACAATGGGAAAATTAAACCACTAAGTTTTAAAAGCAATCTAAAGAATAAAATCCAGCATTCCCCATAAAAAATCTCTCCCAAAACCATGAGGAGCAGCTTCCCACGTAGAGGTATGTTGCTAGCACACACAGCGGAGTGCCAGGGCCATATCACTCACAACAACGAAGACTCTCAAGTCTGCTAAGTTGCAAGGATGTAAAAATGCCTTCCTGTGAAGAATGGCATCCTTTGACTTGTGTCAGGGCATAAGCATATGGCAACACACCCTTCCCAAGGAAAGTGAAGAAGACCATTAGGAAAGAGAAGCTGACATTTATCTGTACACAAAACCAAAACCACTGCCTCCCTGCCGCGACTGAATTAAGCGCTCAAGCTATCTGTACAAGATTCCGTTTATTTCACTGAAGGATCAAACTTATATATGTTTCAGCAAAGATCTAGAAAGAACTAATGGCATACAGCCAATACTACTAACACAGGAGCACATATCTGGCTCAGCTGGGATGTTTGCCAGTCCTCAGAACAGTTAAAGATAAAAACATTCCATACACATACTCGTGACTGTCTTCAGTCACATCTTCCCAGGCATACACAAGGCCATCCTCCAACCTCATCTTGTAAAACTAGTTCTTCAAAGGCTTGGCAAACATGCAGCACAACAAATTCTAACAGTTCACTCTTGAAAACAAATGCCAGGTGTTCCGAGCTGCTCCCACAGTAAAATGATGGCTGTTGCTCAGGGTGATTAGGATCTCTTGCAATTAAAGAAATGAGACAATTTAGCCTTCCTCCTTAGGTTCCCGAGAGGGCTGCCTTTTCTCAGACCTTCATATTACACCGCACAAGGAAAGACCTGATACAGCATTTGTCTTCAAGATTAAGAGACACGTATAACTCTGTTCCATATATGCTTAAAATTAACATGAATTTCATACAGACCTGAAATCAATGCCATAGCAAGAACACCTAACAGCTCAAAAATCAGGAACCAAACTGGTCCACCAAAATACCAGCAAAAAGAAGATTAAAAATCAGTGAGAAAGATGCTGCTTACATACAGAAAGATCTACTGAGGTGATCACTAGAGCAGTTTACCAGGGACTAGGAGGATAAGAGGTTGAAAGAGACCATAAAATACCACCTCCAGCAACTGAACAGGATCACTGTGCTGTTGTATTTGTCTGATTCGACATGAGAAGGTCTCCAGGGCTGCAAGCTTTTCTCGACAGGACTCCAACTGCTTATCATGTGCTTCCAGGGCTTGTTGAGTCTTTTCATCAATGAAGTTTTTTGCCAGACTCTCCTCTTCCTGAAGTAGCAACAGGAGCTCAGTCATACTGTCTGACAGCTGCCTTTTGCTCATAATGGCATGTGCCTATAGATGAAGCAGAAGAGTGTCCCCCCATACTCAGCAGACCATAAACATTTCAGGCATTTCTCTCCCAGGCTTTCAACATTACATTTTGGTTGAATTTTACTCATTTGCTGCACCTCTTGAGAAATGAGCGTTCAGCCCTTAAGGGAAGTGCAGCCAGGATTTACCTACTGATATCCTGGGTGGAAAAGCTTGAGAGCAGATTCCAACATGCCTATTTATGTAGAAAACATTGTTTTCAGCTGGAGTGTAACAGGGTCAGGTGCCAACTGCTACAACCAGCAGACCTGGTCCTTCGGTAGCAACACTTTGCCCCCTTTTAAAGCAAGCTAGGGACAGGGAACTGCTAGAAAAAGAAAGCCTCCAAAATGAAGTGACATCAAACCGCAAGGTCCCAAACCTCTACAGAGCTCCCTCCAGCTCTTACTAATGTTTCTGTAACAGAGATGCTTAGAGATGCACTGTTTCATGCTCTATAAATGAGGTAGAGCTTAGCACACATTCCCATTCTTAAGACAGAATCAGTAGAACTGTTCTTTTGTTTATTTAACTCTGAAGTCAGATTGTTCAATAATGCAGTTCAGTGCAATACAATATACATCAGTGAAGCCAGAATAACATATGCAGCAGGTGCTATTTACTACTCCTCTGCAAAAAAATTCAACATTGTTCTCCCAGAGATGTTTGGCTGATCTGAGAGTGAGGGCCAGGCCTTTGGAAACTCTTCCTTCTTCTCTCCCTTTGACAGTAATATGTTGTGATGGATACGGGGAATACACTCTTTTCCTGAGAAGCAGTAGCTGCCTGGGTCTTTGAAGCTGCAGAGGAGCTACCAGGCTCTTTGAGCAACAGAGAAAGCAAAATGTCTCTCCCTGGAAAATGACCATCCAGTGGAGAAGCAAACCACACTTTACCTTCAGATCATTAGCGGCCTGCTCTATGCTCCTTCTGTTACCAGCTTCTTGCTCTTTTCTCTCTTCTAGATCCTTCAAACACAATGCCATGAGTTCCTATACAGCAACAAAACCAAAACAAAACACTGTTTCATAACAACATCTGTAAAAGCCAGAATTCCGTATCCCGCTTGCTTTCCATATAGGGGAGTATGTCACTGAAACACTCAGTTTATGAGGCTTATTAAGGCCAGTAGTGATGAAATGTAAGGATTTCAGCATTTCACCTGCACCTGCTCCTGGTGGTTATACTGGTAAGACTCAGAGAGCTGTGCAAATTAGTACCACCTTTATAAGGAACAGGCAAACCTATGGTGAAAAAAACCTTTTCATCTTTACATCTATGGCACTGTGCATTTCAAGACTACATGCTCGTGCATTTAGCAGCTGAAGGGCAGCTAACCAAGTACTTTTGATTCAGAGGATCAGTGGGATGTTCTGCCTAGAGTCAAAATGCTTCCCAGTGTACAAAAGACCCATCAGAAATACCCCACCATCACTACAGTGATGCTGTAGTCTAAATGCCTGCAACAACAAATACTATCAGCTTGGCTACTAATCATAGTATCTGTGATACTTGTGGCGTGCCCTGAGATGCACTGAGCAGCACAGCACAGTTAATGTTCTGCTGTGTCTAGCCCCACAGTTTCTCACCCACAGCCCTCTGGAATCAGCTGTCCCCTGTCCAGCAGAATGAACAGTCTTGGTGCACTTGGTCATGCATTTATTTCATTAGTACCATGAAAGATCCAAGCAATGCTGGCCCATGCTCTCAGTGCACTAGTGTTATAACAGAGCCTCTCAGTAAAAAACAGGTAAGCTAGCACCAGAGCTGTAGCTGTTACCAGTGTCCTGTTCTGCAGCTGAGACCCAGTCAAGAGTACCTGCATGCATATGCACCAGCCCACTGCAACATCCCCAGGTCAGCATGGCATTTAAACTCTGCAGGGTTGACTGACCATAAGTGTTGCTTCATGGGCAACAGTTTGCATTTTTGACATTTGCCTCCTTTGAAAACACATGCAATTTTTCATTTGATTATGACAGAGACAGAAGAAAATGAGCTCCCAGCAAAAGCCAGAGACTCTGCACCTGGAAGTGCCTTGGCACAGGCACATCCATGCAAGCAGATAAATGTTCTTGCATGGAGCAAGATAGTCATGTTACGCCATCCATTCCAGCCACAATTTTCCAGTCTTGTCCCTGAAAGACCAGAAGAGTTCTGCACCACTTGAAGATTCAGGAGTTCTACTAGGTATCAGCCTTCCTCAATTTACTTTGCAGCCTAGACCTCATTCCTTTTCTCAAAGACTGACAAAGACCACAGAGCAAAACCCAGTCTTCCTTCCCTACTAGTAGAACACACCACCTCAGGCACTTAGTCCCTCACAATGGTGATCATATGCAAATACTGGATGCCAACCCAAAGCATTTCTGGTTAAACATTACTTGCTTTACAGAGATAAACTAAAGAGCTGCTTCTTAGCAGTGGAGACACTGTGTCTGCAACACAGGCAGGCAACCCATGTCATTCACCCTGAAGAATCAACTCCAAAAACATTCCCTTAGGGATTGCCTGGATGCCCCAACTCACTCGAGTGAAAACACTGTAACAGCAAGGATTTCTGAGAGATGAGACTCCTAGCTCCAGTCAGGCTCACAGGACACATATCAAGTGCACAGCATGCTGATCCTATGTCCCACATTCAGGAGCACAGGGAGTGTCCTTCCAGATGATTTTATACAACCTTAGATCCAGGGATGAACGAGCTGATGGACCTCATGGACCTCACACAATGGTTCTCGTCTCTTCTTAGCATCCACAGATAGGATTTGCTAAAAGCCCTGAGAAAGATTCTCGCATGCTGCTGGGCTGATGTCACATCACAAGGGCTGCACAGAAAAACTGCTCCCAGCAAACAAAATCGCTTAAGCCAGTAGATGTCAGCAAAGACTCCCCTAGGGACAGTGTCACATGGGGACCCAAGTTCCTACCCTGCTCACTTCCTGTTTTGGCACAGAGACAAATAACTGGTTATCAACAGCATCTGCTCCCCTGTGTCCAAGTGACCCCCAGGGAACCAGCAAAACTTGTCGCTTTGTGCACTCTACCCTGGCTCAAATCAGGTTGCCACAGCACACCACCTGCATCCACACATTGCCCCAGTGTCATGAAGGGAATGCAAACACTGTAGTGAGTTCCCAGCTGCAAGCGGGATACTTTGGATGAAAGCACACCAGCAGGCCGGAACAGTGCTCTGAGTTGCCCTGACATCTTCAATGGTCTTTCCCCTGTGCTGCTGCTGTTTGCTTGAGGCCTAGTGTACTGCCCTCTACCCTTGTACTGCTCTCTCACATGAAGTGCAATAAAACACCAGAGGAATTTAGCATGACCTGTGCATCTGCTCACAATCCTAGTGGTAACTAGGAAACTTCCTAGTAACACTGCTGCAAAATACCAGAGAAGGAGGGGGAAGGACCTCTCTGAAATTGAGGTGGAAAAAATAAAACCTCCTGAACATCAAACCTCTGTGTTACTACTTCTTACGCCTCCCAAGCTTAGCACCACAGCATGCAGGCCTCAGCAAGCCTTCTGGCAGGCTCTCTGGAGTAAAACAAAGCACAAGCAGGAAGTACAGGGCAAGCGTGCAAAGCCTCCTGGGGCTGCTCAATGGACAGCTAAATTAGGATAAATAAAAAACACTTAGGGAAGAACCCCTGTGCTAGTTGTGGCTGGGACAGAGCTAATTTTCCTCTTAGTAGCTCATATGGTGCTGCATTATAGATGTGACTATACTGCAAGTGCACAAGATGTTGGGAGAGGACACAAGCAGGCAGATGACCCAAACTAACCAAAGAGATAGCCCATGACATACAACATCATGCTCAGCAACAAAATGGAGAAGAGGGGATTTAGGTGGGTTAGCCATCTTTTGCTCAGGAACTGGCTGGGCACTGGTCTACCCATGGGAGGTGGTGAGCCTTTGCATCACTTGTTTTATTTTGTTCTCTTCCTCTCTTCTTCCACTTCTCTTTCGCTTATTACACTATTTTTATCTCAGCCACGAGTTTTCTTGGTTTTAGCCTTCCTTTCCTCTTCCCCTGTCCTACTGGGCAAGGGAGGGGGAGTGAGCAGGCAGCTGCATGGTGCTTAGCTGCCTACTGGGATTAACCCACAACAACCCCTGCTCCCCATCCCTAAGGAGCTGTCAGAGAACACGCTCTCTGCATGAGGACTGTTGTGGTTTAATCCCAACCAGCAACTAAGCACCACACCGCCACACACTCACCGCCCCCCCCCAGTGGGATGAGGGAGAAAATCAGAAAAAAAAAGTAAAACTCATGGGTTGAGATAAAGACAGTTTAACAGAACAGAAGGGAAGAAACTAGTAATGATAATAACAACAATAATGAAAGAATTGGAATATATAAAACAAGTAATGCACAATGCAATTCCTCACCACTCACCAACTGATGCCCAGTTAGTTCCAAGCAGCAATCTGCCCCTTAGCCCCACTCCCCTCAGTTTATATACTGGGCATGACATCACATGGTATGGAATACCCCATTGGCCAGTTTCAGCCAGCTGTCCTGGCTGCGTCCCCTCCCAGCTTCTTGTGCCCCTCCAGCCTTCTTGCTGGCTGGGCATGAGAAGCTGAAAAATCCTTGACTTGGTATAAACACTACTTAGAAACAACTAAATACATCAGTGTGTTATCAACATTCTTCTCATACTGAACCCAAAATATTATACCAGCTCCTAGAAAGAAAATTATTCCAGCCTAAACCAGGACAAGAGTCAGTGTGGTCTAGCAAGCTACAGCAACAGAGGAAGGGGATAAACAGAAATGGCCTTTCTGCTCCCCCAGTGGCATCCATGTTTCTGTCAAAGGTACTTCCAGCCTGGCAATGAAAACAAGTCCCCCTGGGCAACCAATCTCCTCTGATACCCCACAGAAGGTCTGAGGAGCAAATGCTGCTGCATGCGACCTGACAGTCAATGTCACCTCCCCACTGTCCCTTGATTTACACTCCTGTTATGCGTGCACTTGGGGTGTGACTGGATAACTCTCTCCCCCTCATGCACAAACTACATCCCTGTGCAGTGACAGCATGCTGACACCTGTCCATATGGGATTCACAAAGCACTTGCCCAAGTACAGAAACTTTGTTCTTCCAGCCAGTATGGCCTACAAAATTGATGTGACAAAACCTGAGCTCCACAACCTGTTTATAAGGCAAGCAAAGCAAGGCCACAGGCTGAAGATACTCAGCCTACTGCTGCCCACTGCACTAATACTCACAGCTGCCACCATCTCACCCTGGCCAAAGAAAACCTAGCTGCTCCAGTCCCAGAAATGAGGAAATACAACCAAATCAGGAGTATCCGCAGCTCCGCGCCCCGTGGCCGTCCCAGCTCCCGGTTATACCCCAGTCCCGTCCCCGCGCTCCCCTGGAGCCCGTCTCGCAGAAAAAGTCCCCGCCGCGGCAAACCCGCAGCGAAGCTCGGCAGTCCCGGAGACGCAGGGGCTCCGCAGGAGGCGCGGGCCAGGCACGCCCCGGGGACATCGCCCGGCGCCCGTGCGCGGCGCTCACCTTCTTCTGACGGACGGCGTGGGGCAGGAGGCAGGCGCGGTGTCCGCGGTGCGGGCCCAGGACCGGGCAGAGGGCGCAGACGCAGCGCTCACAGTCCTCGCAGAACAGCTCCAGCGGCCGCCCCGCGTGGACGCCGCACGCCCGCGCCCCCTCCGGGACCGAGGCCCACGGCAGCCCCTGCGCCATGGCGGCCGCGGCGCCGGACGGGAGCCTGGCCGGGCAGGCGGGCGCGGCCGCCGCGCTTCGCCCGGCAAGCGGTGCCTGCGCGTGGGGCGGCGGGAGGCGTATCGTTCGCAAGTGCGCACGGGAGCTGCCGCCCGCGGACGGCGGCCTCGCCCTGCCTCGTGCCCCCCCGAGAGGGCGGCGGGGCGGAGCGGAGCGGAGCGGGGCCGGCCCGCGTCACCCCCAGCTCAGCGGTTGGTGCCGGGCAGCAAATGCTGGCGAGAACTGCGCCGGGGTGCCGGTGCGCATGGGGGGCGGGAGGGGCGCCGCCGTGGGAGCTGCACCGGCGGGCAGCCGCCTCTGCCTGGTACCTGAGTAGGCACAAGTTTGACTGTTTTGTGGGATTTCAGCTGCGTCGATGAGGAGTGCCCTCAGATTTGTAGCCGAGCAAAACACCTACGCCGATCCAAAACCAGAAAAACTTGGCTTCCGGCTGTGTTTTTTTCGCCATTTTTCAATTAGACGTCCTGTGTAATGTCTCATTCATAGAAATAGAAAGAAAATGTTCACAGTCTTGCAAAGTTTGTATACTTACCTTCTTTGACCAAAACTCTGAGCTACATTCAACCAAATTCATAAGGGTTTTTTTTATTTGCTTGTTTCTTTCTGTGAATAGACGTGATCCAGAATATTGACAAAAAAAAAAAGGAAATGTGAAAAAATAGGAAGAGATTTTAAAACGAGAATTTTGGTGGAAAGTTGGCGAGTCAATCAGTATATGTATTAATACATGAGGATATGTGTCATGGTTTAACTAAGGAGCATGCAGCTGCTCACTCACACCCTTCCCCCCCCGCTGTGGGATGGGGAGGAGAGTTGGAAAAAAAGTAAAACTCGTGGCTTGAGATAAGAACAGTTTAATAATTGAAATAATAATAAAAAATAATTGTAATGAAAAGAAAGATAACAAAAAGAGAGAGAAATAAAATCCAAGGAAAAACCAAGTGATGCACAATGCAATTGTTCACCACCCAGCCAGTCCCTGAGCAGCAATCTGCCCCTCCCGGCCAGCCAATTTCCCCCAGCTTATATACTGAGCATGATGTTCTATGGTATGAAATGTCCCTTTGGCTACTTCGGGTCAGCTGTCCTGGCTGTCCCAACTTCTTGTGCAACTGCTTGCTGGCAGAGCATAGGAAACTGAAAAAATCCTTAACTTAGGATAAGCTCTACTTAGCGGCAACTAAAACATCAGTGTGTTAGCAACATGATTCTCACACTAAATGTAAAACGCACTGTACCAGCTACTAAGAAGAAAATTAACTCCATCCCATCTGAAACCAGGACAATGTGGAGCATTGAGGAGCAAGAACAGTCCTACTGAAAGCAGATGGAATATCATGTCTGCCAAAGAACTGCTGAGATAATCAGGGATTTAGAAAGACTTTCTCCAAAAGTGCCTTTTATGGACCCCATGCTAGAGTCACAGAATTATACGGACTGTTAGGGATATTGACATCATTTGCTCTCACCACCCCACACAGAAAAGCGCTAGTGCCTGCTTTAAAATGAATAAAGATGAGGATCTCAGAACCTCCATCAGACCTTGTTCTGGTGTTTGCCATTCTCACAGTGAAAACTTTTTCTAGTGTCAAATCAACATTTTCCATGTTACAGCTTGTGCCGTGTTGTTTCACTGTTCCCTTCCAAGGAGAGTTGTGGCCTCATCTTCTCTATTCCCACAAGGGAGTTGTAGACAGTGCTGAGTTCTCTGCTGAAGGCTGAATAAGCCTGGTTCCTTCCATGTCTCTTTGGACATGCTGTGCTTCAGCTCCATTATTGTTTTGCTGGCTTCTGCAAGGTTTGCTTAATGGAGTCAGTGTGTATCTTGTCCAGGGAAGTGTGTGGCTGGTCTTCATCACCACAAGACCACACTGTTGGAAGATACTCAGCCTAGGACCCTGTTTCCTTTTCTGGAAAAGTTGTTCCCCAGCCTGTTGGTGCCCAGCCTTAATCGTTGCAGAGTTACTTCATGGGTTGGATAAGCCCAGAGACCTGTCTTGACCTTTGTGAGGTTCACGCTAGTGCATTTCTGCAGCACATCAGAGTTCCTCAGAAGAACGACCCTGCCTGCCACTCTATCATTCCTCCCTGCTCCACCCCATCCTGGTTTGTGATCACAGCAAACTTGCTGAGGGTATAGTCCATTCTATTGCCCTGGTTGTTGATAAGAACATTAAAGAGCACTGGGCTCAGCATTGATCTGTGAGGAATGGCACTAGTACCCAGCTACCATCTGGACTTCGTACATCTTATAACAGCACTTTGTGCCTAGCAGTCCAGGCAGTTTTCCATCCACTTTCTAGTCTACCTCTCCAAACAACGTCATCAGTTTGTCTGTAAAGATTGCTGAGGCTTATGATTTGCAGTGTTAGAATTTGCACGTTATTAGTGCCTGAGGCATTATTTCTCATTTCACATATGACTTTGCAAGTAAACTTACTGAGCTAGACTCTCTGGGCTTTTTTGTGGTTTTAATTGTTTACTTTAGAGGAGAGAGTTATAATAAAACTGAAATGTTTGTGTAAACAATGGATAGTCAGATGCTGATATCGTGCACTAAAATCAGATGTACTTTCACCCAGGTACTTTACTGTCTAAAACTGTAGGAAAATGCTGCTGCACTATGGTTGTGAGAGGTCAGAAGAGCAGGAGAGACCCCGCTCTTTGCATGCAGCTCCTGCATTCATCTTTCTGGAGAGAACCCCGTTAAGCTTTCAAAACAGAGTTTAAATGCCTCAGAGTGTGCCTGGGGCTGTTGGCCAAGAAGAATTATCTGCCAGCACAGGCAGTGGAGAGAAATAGAGTTAAATCAAGAAGAAAACAGAAAGTCATAATGTTTTCCTGCTTCAGCACCATCTCATTGTGAAAGCCAGTTGTGGAAGAAGGGTGGGGTGTGCTGGTGGGGTCAGAATGGGGCTGAGTCTTCACGTGTTAGTTTTGAGGTGAAATGACACTTTTCTTCTCTTGACTTTGGATCTCATAAGCCTTCTGCAAGCTGGGGGTGAATTTCTGCAAAGTTTGTGTGTGGAGCTGGCAGCATGCAACACAGAGAGACCTGGCTTTGGTTTAGCCATAGCATTCTCTATTTCTTTTATAGCAAATTCCTCATACAAACTCTGACTCCGTCTTTGTACTTGAGTGCAGGGGTGAAGGAGAAGAGTGAAGTCTGTTTTTGTGTACAACTTACAGGTTCTGGTGAGGATCTGGACTTCTTTTGCAGCCACCTACAAAAAAAAGCTGAATCACCTTTTTGGCAAAGACATTGAGGACCATAATTTGAAATGGCAGTTACACAACATATGTAGGCATTAAACAGCTTTGAATCCCTGCCACACAAGTGGTGAACATTAAATATGGCTGAAGCCAAGAATCCTGTATCAAAGTGGGGTGCTTTCAATGAAGCCACTCTTCCCTCTGGCTTGAGAAGAGAAAGAATTATTACTGCAGAAATGAGAGTTTATTTTGTTTTGGTTTTCCTCAGGATTAACTGTTTGCAGAGGGATCACGCAGGGAAGACCTATTTTATTCTGGTTCAAGTGAACCTTCTGGAATCTCTTGCATGTGTCTGTATATTTTAAGTAATCTAATTTTACAATAGATTAGAAAGTGTCTTAGTAGTGTTACATCAGTTCAATTTTCATGTTCAAGTTTTATTTTCCTGAAAAACAAATAAAATTTTGAAGTTCCTGATTTTACTGGCTCTGAATACTCTTTGTGTTTTAACGTTTTCATTAAGAAAGTAAATGAAAGTAGGAATTCTTTTGTGGCTTAATTGCTCACTATTTCATTTAAAAATATGGAATATTATTCTAGGCTATTAGAAACATATTGTTGTATACATTTCTTGCTAATTTTTAGCAAAATATACTCTCAAACATACTTTTCACAATATACTTTCTGCAGCATTGTGGAACAATAGCATGCATTAAAGAAGTGTTAGAATTATTTCAAACTGACATTATGAAAACTTTGTCTTTCCTTGCAGTGTTACCAAGTTGGCTGTGTACTGGCAATTCCTTTCAACACACACGTTTTAAAACACCAAAAAGTAAAGTATCCCTGACAAATAGGGATGAAGAAAAAGTGAAGGCACTCAATGCTTTTTATGCCTCAGTCTTCAATACTGATGATAGACTTTGGGCTGCCTGGTCATCTGAGTTGGAGGACCATGACTGCAGGAACAGTGACTTTCCATTTGTGGACACTGAAATTATAAGGGACCAGTTGTATCAGTTGAATGTTCCTACGTCCATGGGCTCAGATGCGATTCGTCCCAGAGTACTGAAGGAGCTAGTGGATGTTACAGCAGGACCCCTCTCAATTATCTACCAAAGGTCTTGGGAGTCTGGCAAGGTCCCTGCTGACTGGAAGCTAGTCAGTGTTATTCCAATTTACAAGAAGGGCAGGAGGGAAGACCCAGGAAACTACAGACCTGTTAGTCTAACTTCAGTATCTGGAAAAATTATGGAGAAGATCATGCTCTTGAGAGGCATTTAAAGGACAATGCAATCATCAGGCACAGCCAACATGGGTTCACAAAGGGAAAGTCCTGTTTAATGAATTTGATAGCCTTCTATGATAATGTCACCCACCTAGGGGATGAAAGAAAGGCAGTGGGTGTAGTTTTTCTGGATTTTGGTAAGGCTTTTGATACTGTGCCTCACAGCACCCTTCTGCACAAGTTGTCCAACTGTGTGATAAGCAGATACATGGTGCACTGGGTGAAGAACTAGCTGAACAGCAGGGCTCAAAGTGCTGCAGTGAATGGGGCTACATCTGGCTGGCAACCAGTCACCAGTGGTGTTCCTCAGGGTTCAGTTCTAGGGACAGTCCTGTTCAATATTTTTATCAATGATCTGGAAGCAGGAGCTGAATGCACCATTAGCAAGTTTGCTGATGATACTAAACTAGGAGGTGCTGTTGACTCTCCTGAGAGATAAGAGGCCTTGCAGAGGGATCTAGATAGATTGGAGCATTGGGCAATGATTAATGGGATGAAATTTAACAAGTCCATATGCCGGATTCTGCACCTGGGATGGAGGAATGCCAGGCACAGGTAGAGATTGGGAAAAGTGGCTGGAGAGCAGCTCTGCAGAAAGGGATCTGGGGGTGCTGGTTGGCAGTGGGCTCAATATGAGTCAGCAGTGTGGCCTGGCAGCCAGGAGGGCAAACTGCATCCTGGGGTGCATCACAGAATAGCCGGTCAAAAGAGGATTGTCCCACTGTATTTAGTGATGGGACGGCCTCACCTTGAGTCACTGTGTGCGGTTCTGGGCCCCACAATTTAAGAAGGATGTTAAGGCACTTGAATGCATCCAGAGGAAGGTAACAAAGATGGCGGAAGGGCTGGAAGGCATGTCCTGTGAGGATCAGCTGAGGACTCTGGGTTTGTCTAGCTTGCAGAAAAAGGGGCTGAGGGGCGGCCTCATTACTCTCTGCAGCTTCCTAAGGAGGGGAAGGGGAGAGGGAGGTGCTGATCTCTTCTCCCTGGGATCCAGTGACAGGACGCATAGGAACGGTTCAAAGATGTGTCAGAGATGATTCAGACATGACATTATGAAACATTTCTGTACCAAGAGGGTGGTCAAACACTGGAACAGGCTTCCTAGGGAGGTGGTCGATGCCCCATGCCTGTCAGTGTTTAAGAGGCATTTGGACAATGGCCTCCATAACATGCTTTAACTTTTGATCAGCCCAGAGGTGGTCAGGATATTGGACTTTATGATCGTTGTAGATCCCTTCCAACTGAACTATTCTATTCTACTGTAAAGTAAGAAAGACATACACTTTTGCCTGAGTAGTTTACTTTAGATAGAACTGCAATTAACTGTTGTGCTGCCATGGTTCAAGGACCGCAAGATCACTTTGGAGTTTGAAATACAGACAGGTGTCCCTAGAATTTAACTTATTTGCACCTTTACAGAATCTCTGTATTTTCTTAGGTGAAAGGAAGAACTGCAAAACCTGACACACTAGAAGTTCAAGTCATCTTTCTCTTGCTCAAGCTGTAAAGGAAACAGTAAGGTCAAGGATACACATGCATTTTAAGTCTGATAGAGAATGGGGGGGGGAATCTAGACTTTAGTATAGGGCAATCCAATGATTATTATACATTATCACAGGCACCACATTAGAGTAAGCAAAGAAACAACTATATATTGATTTACGTGAAGATATCAACAGCTGACGCAGCCACAAAACACTCAATTACCAAAAAAAGAAAGTTATTTTCAAATTTCCATTTCTTGACAGCAGGTTTATTTCAGTTTTTAATTCGGTGACCAGTAAAAATCCCAAACTGGACTGAGACACAGACTGATCTGAACAGGCACTCCATGTCATCACCCTGTCATGTGGGGCTCTGTAGAGCAGTCACAGGGAGCTATCAGAGGCCCATGGCTGGCCTGGTACCTTCAACTGAGATCCTCCACACACCCCAGCTTGCACAGTGAAAATCTGCCCCAGGAAGCATTGCAGGCTGGCCAGATGGAGTCTGCATCCAGTTCTCACAAGCCCAAGCTGGTTGTGTCTGACCCTCACTACATCTTTCCCGTACAGTGCTCTGCCTGGGGCCCTGCAGCCTTCTTACCCAGCAACAACCCCTGCTCTTGCCAGGGTCATCCTGCACATTGAAGGCCCTGGGCTGTAGCCTTGAGACATACCTTTGGATGACGCTGGTCTTGGCCTACAGAACAGCCTGTATAAATGCCAGTGTCACACTAGGGCTTGGGGAAAAGAGAAGACATTCATATCAGTTCTGGTTTCCCTTGTCAAAGAGCTCTCAAGACTGGTCATCTCAGCCTCAGAGGCCAAAACCCACCAAAGTCTGTGGCCATCAGAGCCAATAATACAGCAACAGCATCACGATAGTATATACCTCTACCTTGAGTAGTATGTTTGATTAATGCTTGGATTTAGCTGTTACTGCTACACAAATAATCCTGGTTTTTAAAAATAGGTACAATCACCCTTTTCAGGAGAGCAGCCACAGCACCACATTTGCACAGTATCCTTAGAAGAACAATCATCTCGTATGTGGTTCAGCCAAAGACATTTACTTTCAAATCAAGGGGGAGATTTTTGTAGTTCACTCTGCAAAAACAGAGGACTGTAGCTATACAGAGAAAGAAAATGCCCTGCTCCCTTTGGTCATGGTTAGAACAGTCCACTGCTGTGTCTCTTTCCAGTTAAGAAAGGTTAAGGAGGCTGTGAGTTTGCAAAAGGCATAGTCCCTCCTAAAAAGAAAAAGTTATCCTTGGGAAGATGCTTTCACATGGCAGGTCTAGCTCACCAAAGCAATGTGTGCTCTTGCTCCTCCAGCGTCAGCAAGATGAGAAGCAACAGCTCCCTCTAAAGGGAGGAAACAAGCTGGACTTTGAAGTAAATGTGAAGAAACGTAGTGTGTCTAAATCCCAGAGAGGATCTAGGCTGCATATCCAGCATGGAGGTTCTCAGATCAAGCAGGACTGATTTCATGTGATTTGATTGGGACAAGACAGCTAGGAAGAGGCAGCAAGTTTCAATGTAAGCATACAGTCTGGATATGCAGCTGGGAGAGGGATTGCCACTTAGGGCTAGGAAATGTAGAATTTCTGTTTGGCATTGTTATCTATGCATTTCACATGCTCACTCTCCCTATCTTGTACTGACTAAATTTTGTTTTTCTCTTCCTTTTCTCTTATTATTGGGCTTCAGCCAAAGAGTCTTTCTGCGACATGTTTTATTTGCTACAGACAACCCTGTAACTAGCAATAAGGGGAAGATCTTTTTTTTTGTTTTTCCTGGATTATCTTTTCCCATGTACCTTTATTTATGACAAAATTCTGATTTCACTTTCTATTTTTCTACTTTGCTTGTCCACCAGGTTATTGATGCATCTGTTGCATCAACAACACTGGCCTAGGACAGCCCAGCAAAGGTAGCATTGAAATCTACCTGCCTTCACTAGGAACTGAGATTTTCTGAAAAACAGATGTTCTCTGTATCCTCTGTCCTTTGCTTAGCCATGATATTCTGCTGTTTATCAGTTCTTTGTATACTTGCTCAACACTGCCAATTGCAGAGCAGGTGCTTCTTGCCTTTCAGGATTGTCTTGCAGGGGCCGAAGTACAGCAGCTAGAGTTGCTACCCAAAAGGCAAATTATACATCTCCTCAGAATATTTCCAATGAAATGGAAATTGCCCCACTAAGTTGTGGTAGATAACAACCCACAGAGCAGCTTTTGGAAAGAAGAGTCCAGAAATATTAGCAGGTAAGTAGGTACCATTTACCTACCACCTGAGGTGTAAGATGTTGTGAAGTACCATGTAATAATGGCAGCCACAGCTGCATATATGTAGGTCAACCATACAGGGGAACAGTTCCTTGACTCACCAAGTAAGTTCAGGGTGTAAACTCCTGCCTTGCTTCTATTCAAACACAAACCATTGCATCTACATCTTAACAGCCATAATTTAGATGCCCTGTCACTGAAATAATGCCATTTATGTACAAATCACATGGAAACCATCCTTACAAATGAAATATCCTCCTACACACCACTTTCCTTTTCACAGAGTCTGGCTTCCATGGATATTGGTACCTATGTGGCAGAAAGGAGGATGCCAAGCAAGACACTCTCCCTGTTTGAGCAGTGTGCTTTACACAGTCCATCTGCTGTCAACATTTGCAGTCCATTTTTGCCACAGTGACGCTGTCCCTCTGCACAGCCCCATCTGAGGGAAAAAGCACTCCCAGTCTTATTCACCTAATAGCAATGCCAGGACCAGTAATATCTCTGGGGTGGAAGGATACTACCTAATGTCATGGCTGTGCCACAGAGCTTCAGCAAGACTGTAAAATATTTAACACTTTCTGCAACATTAATAGCATCCATGAATGTTATGTAGGTCTCTAAGAAACAGCTTAGAGGTGGCAATCTCACCAGATTTCCCCCATCTACCAGCAGTACCACCTGGCAGCAAGGCAGAGCTGTCTGCACGGTTGCAGAGTCAACGAGGAGAGGAATTTGGCAGCAATATCGTCCTTAGCTGTGTCTGCTCTGTGCTGTCATTGCCACAACTGCCAGGAAATTGGTTCATCTTGGCAATAACCTGTGATCCCTGCCACTCCTGAGTGGGCAGCACACCATCCTGGGAGGGTGCAAGACAAAGGGGAGGAGGAGGAATGGTAGTATGTAGAACTCACTTTGCTGTTGAAGGTTTTGTGTTATGGAACTGCAGCTCAGAGTCACAGCCAGATGCACAGTGCAGTGGAGGGAATGCCCCCTCCATTTCCCCAGAAAGCATTAGCTATTGAATTGCTACCATCTGTCTAGCTAGGACAGTCCGTAGGGAGGCCTTCCACTGTTTGAGGCATTTTGCCTCATGCAATGGACACAGCACATCAGAGGCTTGGTGTGTCTGTGTACAGTCTTCAGCCATCTTTTGGCTCATTTTTTTCTCTAGGTCCTAAAACAAGATCAAAATGGAAGTGTATCTTTACCTTTCCTCTCTCCTATAGAGCCATCTACTTAGTAGTCCATGAACTGAGGGCAGAAATTCCAGCAGCCAAGATGTCATATATCAGCAACAGACCCAGTTGTGTTTCCGAAGATCAGGGACACTGTGATCTGAGACACTTGATCCTGAGATTCTCCTTGGCATCAGCTCCTGCAAAATCCATCAGAAGCAAAATTATGGTCTCAATTCGGAGAGATCAACTGCAAAATCCCATTTCTGAGGCAATCTTCAGGAAGGCAGGCAGCCCAGGAGTGTTTGGTACTCATAGATTCCCAAGGAATATGCTCCTTAATCAGCATGAGTGAATCTTCTCTGTGCTCCAAATTTCTGATACCCTGAGAAAGATTTACCAAAGCAGATGATCAGTTCTTTTCTTAACAGATTAGGATAGATTATACCTTTCACTTCAGGCATGGAATTCTTGAAAAATAGCACTTCCACCTGCTACCTCCGGATGAATTCAGCAGTTAACCTTTTCACAGTGACCCCTGGTTAACCTGAAGGCTTGTGCTTCTGGCTTTTCCCCCTGCCCCAGTCCCTTGGGGTACATTCAAGTCATGCAACAATTCTCTATTTGTTTCACTCTTCTATTAATAAATAGATGAAACTTGACTTGATGAAGACATTACACCAAAATGAGGGTATACATAATTGGATGACTGTGAGAAACTGAAAGAGTTAATGTCTCAAACATTGTGGCGGGGCGCTTACTGACGAACTCTGCATGAACTCTACATAGTGCAAACTCAGCCCAGCAAGGAGCCACAGGTGAGAAGAAGCGGATTAGCACTGGACATCAGCAACAGGAGGGGGAGGCTGTGCCGGAGGGTGCGCAGCTCCCTGCTCTGATAATGCTGTTTTGGGTACGCTGAGCAGGGCAGCTCACGTGCAGGGCGAAAGGTCACGTCTGCAGGGAGGGAGAAGCTACTCCCCAAACGACCCCTAGGCCCAAAGGCTCACAAACTGATCAGGACACATAAGTAGCCTAGTGAGTTCCGAGTGCCCGCCCAAAGGAGGGGCAAGGATGATAAAAGGACACAAATTGAAGCCCCATGTGCGCAAGCCTGCCGGAACTGGACCCCTCGGCTGACCGGACCAACGCTGGACTCATGGCTGGTGAAATCTTTTTCTCCTCCTGTCTTGTTCTCTTTCTTTTTCCTTTTCTCTTCTTATTCCCTGAATTGAGGTATGTGGTTACCACGGGTTACACGGGTTATGCCTTCCAAATTCAGTTTGCTTCTGTCATGAATAAAATGTTTAACTAGTCATTTGGTGTCGTTTCACCTTAATTTAGCCCGAGGGAATTCCGAATTCAACACAACTCCCTGGTCTGTCCAGTCCGGGTTGTGACAGATGACCGACAAATACATTACTGTAATGAATGTTTGTGTTGTGTTCTCTCTGACTTTCTCAGCATATGGCATTGATACTGGTCAGTAAATATCAAACCCTACAAAAGTTATATGATTTCCTGTCCTTTCTTGTACTGTTAATGTACAGTACAGTTAATGACTGTGCATTGCAGAAGCTTACTAAATATTATGCTAACACGACTCATTTGGTGAACCAGTGATTCAAAGAAACTAACTCAATAGCTTGATTAACTATTAAGTAGGTATTCTTTATTGGCAGCGCTGGGTGCACGGGGGATCGCTCCACCTATCGTGCACACTGTCGGGTCTAATTGTGCAGGTTAAATACACGTTCTACATACATATTCACTAGATTTCCGAGAAATGTCATACATATTCATTAGTTTTCCAGGAAACTATTAGCATATGCAAATGTCCTTTATGCAGGCGCATTGAAGGTCTGTGGTGGTCTTCAGGAGTCCTCTGGTGGTCTTCCATAGTCTTCCTCACTTGTCCACTATTTGACCCTTCTCAGGTGGTTCTGCGCAGTATGGTCTTTTACATGTTTTAATACATCAGTGCTCGTTAGTGCTCTTATTATCTAAGTTTTCATTAGCGGTGTAAAAACCATATGGTTAGTTTAAGCTAAATTATCTACAAGGACGAGAACGAAGGCAGGAGTTCTTATCTTTTCCGGCCCTATCTATTCAAGCAAGGCCTCTACTTGAGCCTTCTTGACAAGATCATAAATTTATCAAACATTTAATTAAGTTTTGTGATTGCTCATGGCTCCTTCTTGCTCATCACTCCCAAGTACCAGTCTCTGACAGGCTTAATCCTTGACAAACACCAGTCTTTGGTATGTAAAGTTACAGAGAGACAATCATTAAGCAGTTAGCAGTTCATTCTCTATATCACAGTTCAAGTGTTTTTACCTCATTTCCTATCTGTAACACCACATGACTCAAAAACACTTGGATACCTATTTTTGACTGGATGCTTTTCATGCAGCAGTGACAGCTGGCTAATCTGCAGCAAGCTCACTCCCCCTAGAAATGTTGGGTTCCACAAAGGCAGATCTCTATGTGCCTCTTAGAGATGAAGCTCCAGGGGGGGTGCAGCAGTTCTGTGGTGAGTCACTGCTTTCAATGCTGCAGTATCAAACAGATTATTTTTGATAAAATCAAATAGACATTAGTACATGGTATGGTCTATTTCAGAGCAGTGAGAGCCTAAACCATCCACCTCACAACTTTCTCGCTTGTCTGCTGACTTTCTCTGGGATATTGTACTTTTGCAGTGGGATCCTCCTGCAGGCCATCTTACCACCACCTTAAGTGTAGAGCACTCATGTATTGCTTTGCCCACTCTTCCCAGATCCTTTCATGTATATGAAAGGTCCTCCTGCTAGAATACACTTTTAACCTTTCTGCAAATCTCTGCGTGCATCTCGCTTCTCAGTGTATATTCCTCTGGAGATGCAAAGGAGCTCTAATGTTCTTGCACAGTGACTGCACTTCAGCATTTCCTCCGACACTTAACCCACAGCCTGCCAGTATCAACTAAGCTCATGACAACACAGAGGACCCCAATTTGATTGGGTTCAGGCATCCCTCAGCATGGTCATCCATGACAAATGTCCTGGGAGATACTCCATGAAGCTCCTTCTATGTCACTGTTTCTCTCCATAGATTTGACATAGGTGCTTTAAGCCAAAGAAAGGAGGATACACTCAAAACTACGCTTCCCCAAACCCTACCAGCTTCTTGCACATAAAAGCAGCCAGCAGCAAATGTAAAAGCAACACCAATACAGAAAATCACCCTGTTTTCAGTTTGGAGCCATTTTAGCAAAACTATTCAAATACCAATGTTATTACTTATAAAAGAATTTACTAAATCATACAGACAAACCAGTTTGACATCTTGGGTAATACTGCTGACCCAATACTGCCTTCTCAAGGCCACACCAGCAGACATTACTGTGACTCCAGGATGGATTGACATCAGTGAGTGGTGCTATTGAGGTTTATTGCTTCTTTTCTGCTACAGCATCACCATTTATGAAAGATCATTTGAGTATAAAGGCAGGGTAATTATGCAAAACAGGAAATCAGTGGTTTGAGATATCTAGTTGGTAGTTACTCCTGCTAGCTGGAGGAGTTATAGTTGCCTATGTTATTGTTGTATGCATAAAATAAAAAAGTACAAATGCAGCTGAATATACTGGTGGGGAACTTACTGGGAGGTGTGTATGCAAATATTAACATGTCACATCTGAAGTGTGAGAAAAAATAAGGAAATAAGGGTAAGGTGAGGGAAAATGGCTCCAAGAAATGGGGGAGATTTTGGAAACATTATTGAAAAAATTTCTACTTCTTCCTGCTGTCTCTTTGCCAGACCTCCCAGCAACAGCCTTAGTGGGCTTGGTGAATGCAGTAACCGCAAATCTTTCCTACAATCCTCGCTGCAAGGAGAAGGTTCACCATGTCTATCAAACATGGTACCTTCTTCCACCACAGTAGCTGAAATACCTGGTCAAATTGCGACAGCAAAATGAGCTACTGTGAGGCTATCTTTAGCTGGCAGTAAAACCTGAAATAAAGTGTGCTAACTAGAAGCTTGGAGGAAAGGTTTATACGCTAGTAAGTCAACACAACATGCAACAGGTAGCTTAACACTGCTTATTTAACACAACATACCATCAGCCTCTGCTGTCCCCACTGGGCATCTGCACAGCTGTTACACTTAGACTCTTCTAGCGGTGCCAGGATGGTGCTTTACCTCTGCAAGTTTTCCATCAGCTGTTCATTTCAAAATGAAAATCTGCCAGATTTGGTTCTAGGTACCAGAAGCTTGATGGTGCACGAGTTCTTTTGGAACAGGAAACTGCACTGTAAGACATAGTAGGGTTTAAGTGGAACAGTACAATCCACTGCAAAAGCCAGCACGTAAGACTGTGTTAGGCAGAACCTATTATTTTAGAACTGATGACTCACATTCTATTTGCATTTTTGAAAAAGCACAGAGCTTTGTGGATGCAGTAATTGACAAGGGAAGATGCTTATGCTGTTAAATAAAGTAATCTAAACTGACAAAGGTTAGCAAAAGCTGGAATTGGACAAAAGCTGTAGCAATGCCCCTGCCCCTGAAAAGCCAAGGCCATCTTTAGCATATGTAAGACTAAATAAGGAATAAGGAACTCCATCTGCATACCAGCATTCCTAAATCAGTTGATAAGCACTGTGGGCATGAAAAACATGAATCTGATGCAAGGAGATGCCACAGCTGAAGGTCACATGGTTGTACGCAGCACAGTGTGAGCTGTGGGGGAAGGAGGATTACAGCACACACAAGACTGAGAAGCTAGAGTTGTGGTCAGTAGTTGAAAGTAAGACAAGAGAACAGGACCACAGAAAACCATATGGGATGCAGAATCTGGAGGCAGTGATATGATTTACTAAAAACTAGTAACAGAAATTGTCAGCTAATTACTGAGAATGCCAGAAGACTCACAAGTGGTGGTAAAGTAGGATCAGCAAAGATAGCCACTTTATAGGCTGAGGAAGAGAGTGAGATGCTGTGACACAAAGGCGGTGGGAGGACAGAGCAGATCAGGAAAGGAAGATGTGAGGGCAACTCTGCTCTTCAGGCTAGGACTGGTGATGGCTCATGGAACCTGATTTGCAAAATATTTGGGTGCAGCAAATGTGGCTTTGCAAGTATCCAAGCTCACAGATAGATAACTTTCTCTTTTCTAGTGCAGATGTTGCCTTGACAATGATGATCTCTTCCAATTCTAACACATATGATTTCTCTATGAAGCTGAAATAACTCTCTTTGCTGGCTTTACAAATTGTTTTTTGAGAGTCTCAGCCAGTCCATAGATTGCAGGTTACCAGGAATGGGAACACCTTCACATATTTACTGGTTCTCCTATCCAAGAACCATACTTCCGTGACACAGTATGTGCTAAGTGTAAATCATGTCCTACAAAGCAGATGCACAAAAGGCATGGCTGGCCTTTTTATTCAAGCAGTTTACTGACTTAATTCATAGAACCATTGGTTTGGGTTGGAAAGGGCCCTTCAAAGATCACCTACTCCAATCCCACTGCCATGGGCAGGGTCACTGGATCAGATTGCTCAAAGATTCCAACACTTGCAATGATGGGACATCCACAACTTCTCTGGGCAACTTGTTCCAGTGTCTCACAACCCTCATAGTAAAAAATTTCTTCCTTAGATCTAATCTAAATAACTTTCAGTTTAAAAACTTTGCCCCTTGTCCTGTCACTACAGGCCTTGGTAAAAAGTCTCTGTTTTATAAGCCCCCTTTAAGTACTGAAAGGCCACAATAAGGTCTCCCCAGAGCCTTCTCTTCTATAGGCTTAACAACATCAACACTCTCAGCTTTTCTTCATAGGAGAGGTCTTCCAGCCCTCTGATCATTTCCATGGCCCTCCTCTGGACCCACTTTAACAGGTCCATGTCTTTCTTTTGTACTGGGGACCCCAGAGCTGGATGCAGTACTCCAGGTGGGGTCTCACAAGAGTGGAGTACAGAGCACATCCTTCAACCTGCTGGCCACACTTCTTTTTATGCAACCCAGGATACGTTTGGCTTTCTGGGCTGCAAGCTGAGTTGCCAGCTCATACCTAATTTTTCATTAACCAGTATCACCAAGTCCTTCTCTGCAGGGCTTCTTTCAAACCATTCATCCCCCAGCCTGTACTGATATTTGGGATTAGCCTCACTCAGATGCAGGACCTTGCACTTGGCATTGTTGACCTTCAAGATGTTCACATGGGCCCACTCCTTAAGCCTGCCAAGGTCCCTCTGGATGGCATCCCTTCCTGCAAGCCTATCAATCAACTGCACCACTCAGCTTGGTGTCACCCGCGAACTTACTGGGGTTCCACTCAATCCCACTGTCTGTGGGGGGATATCGAATGAAGATATCAAATAGTACTGGTCCCAGTATGGACCCTTGAGGGACACCACTCACTACTGGTTTTCACTTGGACATTGAGCCATTGACTATAACTTTTTGGACATGGCCACCCAGCCAATTCCTTATCCATCAAATAGTACCTCCATCAAATCCTTATCTCTCCAATTTAGCAGCAAGAATGTTGTGTGGGACTGTGTCAAAGGCTTTACAGAAGTCCAGATAGATGACATCTGTAGCTCTTCCCTTGTCCACTGATGCAGTCACTCCATTGTAGAAGGCCACTAGATCAGTAAGGCGTGACTTGCCCTTCATGAAGCCATGCTGGCTGTCCCTAATCACCTCCCTGTTATCCATATGTTTTGATGGAACTTCCAGGAGGATCTGTTCCATCACCTTACTGGGCACTGAGGTGGGGCTGATGAAGGAACTGTGTGCAGAAGAAGCCAGGACATACTCTACCCTGTGGAACCAGAAAGGCAATCTTTCCTCCACTCCTTTCTATACCTTTCTTGTACAATCCCATCACCAGTTGCCTCTCTGCCCTGTAATGGCTCCTCCGCATAACTCGATGCTGGCAGATACCAGAAACCTGCCATTAACTACAGAAGGGGGGGGCTTAACTTGTTTGCTTTGGAAAGTTTATAGCATTCTTGAATCCTCCTCCTCAGTCTGAAAGTTAAAACAAATAGGTAAAAAGCCAGCAAGTGGGCTGATGCTAGAAGCAAGAAGCCTCCAGCAGAATCAACACTTGAGATCTACTGATGCTACTAAGGTATCACTGCCCATGGTTTGATATGGCAGTTCTTGATAAAACGTTGCAGGGTACCCAAGTGTCCAGCTTTGACAATAACTGAGACAGGTTCCTAGATGGCCCCCATTTTTGCTGACCTTGCTACAAGAGGATTGGACAAACAGACGTTACAACCCAAGTTAAAAATCCTGTTTTGACAATGGCAACAAGGCTGCAAAATGATGACACAGAGTATGTAATATTTTTCAAACAGACACATACTTGCTCAGCCTACTACCTTATGGGTTCAGTAGCTGCATAGATGAGATAGGATATAGTAGCTTCTGATCAGTGCATTCCTGCTTATTGTATCTGCAAATACAGTAAGGCTGGACTTATGGTGGTTACTGAGACCACAAGCTGGCCAGCTTGCAAGAAGTGGAGAGACTGTTTCCAACTAAGTACTGTATAAAGATATCCTAGGGAAACAAGACATAGGTTCATAAACACTATTTTTGCAAGGAACGGAGAGCTATATGTATTCCAAGGAAGGAAGTAGAGAGATGTCGTGGAAGAAAAGAGCTTCACTGCTAGCCCAAATTAAGGACAACTGCTGGGTTACAAGGTACATGCTACTCATGGATTTATAGAATGTCTTGAGTTTGGCTTGGTTATTTGTTTCAGATTAAAGGGATTTAGATTTTGAAAGTGGCTGTGTTTGGGACAGGAAAAGAGCAGTATACTCAATAGGAAACAAAGGCAGAAAATCTATAGATTGGGTGGTGAGAAGACTGTCTGGCAAGGCAAACAGTCTTGGCCCTTTGCCTATCAGTTGACAAGTATGTTTTCTGATCCTTACTTCCCCACACAGAAGCTTCCAGTCAAACAGTCAAACATCATCATTTCTTTTGCATGGAAAGGTACAGCAGGAAGCTGACTAGGGATCAGGTATCTTTCTGCCAAAGGTCTCCCTGTTGCAAAAACACTGTGATATATTATGAAACATGTCCCTGCTATGGTACAAACTGCACAGTCTGTACACATAGTGCATGGTGAGTTTAGATGAACCCTGTTGCAAAAAAGACTAGTTTTCTGTTGCTGGGAGCACTGCCTAATTTAGCAGAGCTCATAGGAATTACAGCTTTGGCTGCTGCCTGCGTATAACCTGGTGCTCAGAATCTCACACAGGTTGGTGCTGCACCTCAGTTGTTTGCAGTACATACACACTCGCTGGTGCTGGCAAGGAATAGCAGAAGGAAATGGACAAAATCCTGGTGCAGAGCCAGCAGCTAAGCTTATGTCAGCTTTGCTTAGGTTCATCTGGTCACTAGTGGGGTTCTACAGGGCTCAGTTTTAGTGCCAGTGCTCTTTAATGTTTTTCTAAATTATCTGGATAGAGGAGTCAAATGTACATTAAATTCACTGATGATACTAAATAAGGAGGAGCTGTGGACTCCTTTGGGTGTAGAGAGGGCTTACAGAGAGATCTGGATGGGCTAGAGAGCTGGGGAATCACCAATCCTATGAAATTTAACAAGAGCAAGTGCTAGATTCTCCACCTGGGAAGGGGTAATCCTGGTTATACCCTGTATACGTACAGGATGAGAAGCTGGAGAGCAGCCCCATGAAAAGAGATCTGGGGGTTTGGGTTGATGGCAAGTTGAATACGAGTCAAGAGTGTGCCCTGGCAGCCAAAAGTGCTAACCGTGTCCCAGGGTGCATCAAGCACAGCGTAGCTATCTGGTCGAGGGAGGTGATTGTCCCACGCTACATTGCACTGGTGTGGCCCCACTTTGAGTGCTGCGTGCAGTTTTGGGCACCTCAATATAAGAAGGACAGCAGACTATTAGAGTGTCGAGAGGACAGTGACCAAGACTGTGAAAGATTTTTGAGGGCAACACTTAGGAGGAGTGGCAGAGGTCACTTGGGTTTGTTCAGCTCGGAGAAGAGAAGGCTGAGGGGTGCCCTCATCACAGTCTACAACTTCCTCAAGGGTGGCAGCAGAGGGGAAAGTGCTGATCTCCTCTCTCTGGTGACCAGTGATAGAACACGAGGAAATGGAATGAAGCTGCATCAGGGGAAGTTCAGATTGGACACTGGAAAAGGTTCTTCACCGAGAAGGTGGTCAGTCACTGGAACAGGCTCCCCAGGAAAGTGGACATGGCACCAAGCCTGTCAGAGTTCAAGGAGCGTCTGGATGATGCTCTTAGTCATATGGTTTAGTTTTAGGTAGTCCTGCGAGGAGCAGGGAGTTGGACTCAATGATCCTTATCGGTGCCTTCCAACTTGAGATATTCTATGATCTCTACCAGGAAGCCCTGCTCTACTCTCAGGGCCTTGCTGATATAGGCTTGGTATACTGCCAGTCACCAATACTTCTAAGTTCCGCTACCATCACTGGCAGACCAATAACCTTAGCTTTGCAAGGGACTACTGGCAGCACTGTCCATTTTCAACAGTGTAATTAATAATTAACATCTGCTGTACGAAAGAGGGCAAACTAGTTGTTATCCAGGATTACAAATCCAAAAGACATGTATATAAACCTTTGCATAAGGATTCTCAAAGCACCAATACATCTTCAAGTATGTTTGAGCACCAAGAACATTGCTATTGATGAAGCTATTAAATGCCCTGTGTGAATGACAACCTTTAAAATAATTACATAATTAAATAATTACATCTGTCAACTTAATTTACATCATCTCATTAAAAACAAAACCAAACAACTCTTTTTTTTTTGTTTTTTTTTTGTTTCACCATCAGCTTCTTGTGTGACCCTGGCTAATCAAACTCCTTATAATTCAGCTTCATCCTTAACTCAGGATACCTTTTTTACCACTCTTAAGAGCACTGCGAAGTATAACACATCTTCAGCTGACACACAGTGCAAATAGTATGTCTAAGGAGCACCTCCATCCCTGCGTATTTTCTTTTGACTAAGTAACATCTTTAGAAAGCTGATCTTTTAGGCTTTGAGTTCTATGAATTACAGTTGTTTTACACTTTCAAAAATATGACAAATTTCATATAATTTTCTTACGATCTCTCAACATAGATTAAAAAAAGTCTGTCATGCACTACAATTAAGGTGGCAAAACTTCCCCATACAACACTAGCATCTGTTGCCAATATCTAGAGTTGCACGATCATGCACAGAAATATGCAGAGTAATGAAAGGAAACAATGCACCTCTTTCTAAAAGAAAGAACAGGACAAATTGTGTAAGTGTACATCATACATTTATTACCGAACAACTCTCTCAACTCCAAAATTGGGCACAGGGATTAAAAATAAAAATTCATTGCACTACCTAGTAAAGCATTACTAGTAACTCTCATAAAAAATGTACAAATTTTGTTAAAAATTTATCAAGCCTTCAAATGATTTGGTTACAGATACAATACATTTAAAACTACATGTTAAATGATACAATAGCATATGATTTAAAGAAAACACTTGACAAAATATGACTCCAACAAAACCCATAAGCTTTCATAATCATTAGCAAATCTGAAACACAAGTAGCAAAATGAGGTAACAATGTACCAAAGAAAAAAACCACAGCTTTTACAAAGGCCCAAAGATAACTCAGTCAAAAATGTGTTTTCTACAATTAAAATTAGAAACGTTGGTAAATCTCATCCCACGTATTACACAATGGATTAACAACTGTGAAATCACATTCAAAAGCTGCACAAAATGGCATACAACAAAAGGCTTTTTTTGTAAAGCGAGCCACAAAATGAGACATTGGAATTATCTGTAGGCCTTCATATCCACTGAAATGTCAAATTAAATTGACAGTTTATGCAAAAACACAGCAGTGCCAATATGATAAAGCAAACATACTACAGGTTTGGTTGTTTGTTTTTTTTGGAGAAGAAGGAGCCAGGTGATGGCAGAAAGGCAATCAACATAAAAAAAGTCTTGCTAAATTCAGGTGCTGCCAGGCACCATAGCAGGCTGTGAAATTACACACAAATGTGCATAACACATGGCAGTTAACAGCTGAACATGAATCCCGCTCCCTTGACAGCCACAACAGAGTTGTCGCTTGTCTGAGCTGATTCAGAACATATGCAAGTGTGCTGTTTATACACACTAACCACAGGAAGCAAGAGTCCACATGTATTTGCAAGAATCCCATGCAAACGAAAGAACCATTCCAGAAGAGATGAGCTGTAAGAGTGCAACAATTAATTTCAGGATTTTACCAACTTAGACCCTCCATCTCCTAGATCTCCCACTGCTTCAGAATTTTACTAGGGAGAAAGGGACATTACACATCAAGATTTCCCCAATTTTAGAAAGAGGACTACTTTCCCTTGGCTCCAGAAGGATGTGTTTTGTTCATTGCATCTAGTTTAGAAAAAGTACCCTCTTTACATGCTTTGAGCTGAATACTGAGCAGAGTAGTGTTATGTTCAAATCTGTACACACAGGATTTTTTCTTTTGCAGTTACATAAAAGAGCCTAAGGTTTGCGAGACGTGGCATATGCTTTTTAAACACATGATTTTATTTGTTAAAAAAATAAATTTTATTACACGTAATTTAGCCTGCTAGGTGTTATTGTGAGAAGCCTATTCTCTAACTACACTGGAAGAGAGAAGAAATTCTAGTATTTTGAAGTTGATGTACCAGCATTTTTAGTTATTTAGTGTTCTTAAGTATCAATAGGTATGGAAAGACTCACCGTTTTTGAGAACTACCTGCATAACTAAACAGAGGGAAGACCATCTGAAATAGGGCAAAACTGTGCTTTTATTTTATCTGCACCAAGAGCTGTGACTGATGTGTAGAATCTTCAGAGGGAAATCAGCCTGGAGAACATCTAACGCTGTTTGAAATTATAACTGATACTAGAGCATAGCAGCATACAAAAGCATCAGAAATTATAAAGAATAAACTTAAAGCTGAGACTGGCAGCAAGTTGCAGCAATATTGCTAACTGTGCCACCTGTGCTGCTGCAACCAAAGTAATGACACTGAAATTAGGAGAATAATTTTGTTGCAAAAAGTGCATCCTTTGAATAACTATGGTATATGCAGACCTAAATGTTTTGCTAGAACGTATCAAAGATGTTAACAGTCTGAATGTTATAAATGAAGCTTTTTTTTTTTAATAGCCCAAATAAAACATTATTCAGAGCACTTGAATAGAGGTTACCACTTCCTATTTCGCAGCACTGTTCTCCTATAGTGGAGCTCTGCAAACTCGATTGCAAAACCCAAGGAAGTTCCTTCTTTGTATTACACTCATCGTGAAATAAGGAAGGGCAAGAAGCAGCATCAGGGCAACTGAATTCTGCAGTTAGTGACCAAAACCCACCTTTTCTTGTGATAGAATGAAAAAAATCAGAAGTTCTACTTCTCTGAGAAAATGCTAAAAATTTTATTTTATTCATGAAGTTGCAGGAATAAAATTGTAACCTTTTACAAGTTATTTTAATTGTATACAAACTCCCTTGTAAATAACAAAGAATGTATGTGATTAAAGCCAATGTTTATAAGCTAAAAGATTATGTCCTTAGCAAGTACAATGGCCAAAAGTGAAGAGCTCTTGCACAACACCCTCAGTGTCCTTTCTACTTCCTTTCATGGAAGAAGCATGTAACTGGCAAATCCAGCTAGAAAAATTTAAAAGCAGAACAGAAAAGCATTGATACTCATATTAGCAACTGAAAGTGTTAATATTGCTAAATGATTTCTGTGATATTGCAACTTTACATTGATAAAATAACTTGTAAATCAGCCATTTAAAAATCCAGACTTTGTAACATATGCTAAAAACCCCAAGGTTACTCATGTATGAACAATCAATGCACTCTTTAGTGGTACACATTTAAAGCCTCCAATGAAGGGGAAGCATAACAGCTGTTTGAATAGTAGGTAGAAAGGTCTTTATACCTGCAAGTACATGGGGGAGGAAATACTAAATGTCTGTAATTGCTGCACCCATCGCATTCAGTGTGCAACTGCAAACACAAGGAAAGGAACCAGTGTACAGTACTAGTACTGTTTAAATAACACACAAGATTATACATTGCAGCATAATTATTACTACACACATACGTTCTTGGTACATGCTGGTATATAGGTTCTCAAACACACATGCACACTCACTCAGTCACAAGCACACGTCACACATCCTCTCACAAGCAAACACACATTTACACCATTCATTTCCACTCACAGTATCTGAAGGCTCTATATAAGGTAGATTGCTATATTGTTTGGAGCTACCACTTTTTTTTTTCCTTTTTCTTTTATATAAAAGCACATGCTAAAAGATCACATCCACAGTAATCTCGCAGCAACACTCGGAATGATCACACAAAAACCAGGGAATGTTAGTGCACACACAAAATTAAGCTAAAAAAAAAAAAAAAATCTTTGGAGTTCCAATCACACTGTTAGTATAACAATCCCGTAACTGTGAAGACTAGTTATAAGCTTTATAATTGATTAAGTCACACAGTGCAAAGTAAGGTCCATTGACCCTTTTGTGTAAAGGGTAGGCTGGAAGCCACATGGGTAAGTTCAATAGATAGTTCATATATACATGTGACCAGGAACACCCAAACCAGATTTGTGCTTTTAGACTGGTCATTCTGAATCACGATGCACTTCCGAAGCATCAGCTCTACAAATTGGGCAGGTACGATTTGCCTGTAAAACCAGAAACAAAACACGGTTTACTGTACTGACAAATACACTGTTAAGGTAATGTGTATATGACACTGACACCTGTGAGTATTGAAAAGCAATTTAAGAGTACTTAAAATAAAAGAAGACAAAGTGTGCTTATGCCTTTTTTTTAGTTTGTTTTGTTATGAATGGTATGATAGGCTTGCCAATTCAAAATTGTGTTTACAAAAAAAAAATTGTGCCTTTTATCTTTACAGATAAAGCGAAACAGCAAACTAGGCTTTATCTAAGTGATGGTGCTTTTATCAATGCAGACTCATGGTTATAGTATATTGCAATCAAATGGATGCAACTAAGAAGCTGTACTGTATGCTGCAGAGAAACCCACCAAAACCAGACTAGTAACCTTGGGCTACAAATAAACATCTTATATGAGGGTGTTATGTTGTCACAAGCTCTACTGACCAGGAATCACATCTCTTAATACACTGTTTATTCAGTTATTCTCACAGAAACCCATCATATAGACTTGGTCAAAGCTGAAAGCAGACCAGTGAAAGAGGGAAACGCTTTTAAGTAAAGAGAAAGGGGGCAGGGGGGAAAGAGAGAGAGATGACCTGACAAAACAGGTATTCAAGTAACATACACAACCAGGTCTAAATTTAGCCCTTCAGTAAAGCACTCACTGAAAATACATCCTGTGACCCTTTTACTTTTATAGCTTCCTTAAAATGGTAAGACAGATGAGAAGTAATATTCCTTAAAGCTACTGGGAAAGTATTTCTGCCTTCTCATTCTCCTTTTCAAATAAAAGCTAATTTCATTGCAGTAAATGTTGAGAAAAAGCCCAAAACAACCCTGTAACATCTATGCTAAAATATCTCCTTTGCAAAGGGTGGACTGGGGAGAACTCTTCCCTGCCCCAATTTCTGTATTTCATGGTTCCCAGAATTGCAGGACCAACCACTGTCGACTCCAAGTTTTTCTAAGGTAGCCAAATTTTTCAATGAAAATACAAGTGAGAGCATCAAGAAATGAGGCTCTGCAGGCCAGAGTTCAGAAATCATTGCCACAAATTTCAAATCCAAACAATAAATGCCAATGAAAGTAACATGCTATTACTGAAAAACTTAATTTAGTAATGCAAGTTAACATGAGGGTATATGTTTTCTGTCAATTACTACTGTTGTTATTACTGTTTTATAGTTTTTATCATAGTTATTGCTTCATAGTTTTTGTAAAGCATAGATTGGAGAATCAATTCAAAATTTATTTCTTGTTCTTTCACTAGCAGTTTTGAAATTACTTAAGGACAATGCCATTACTTGGTCACTACTTTGTATTTGCTTTATTCTAGATATAATTCAGCTAATACAATTTTTAAAATAAAAAGGCATGTTCTTCAAAATTCAATGGATTAATGAATCAGGAGGTATTTGCTTAGATAAATAATGAAGTATCTACCATTTGTAGCATGAAACAGAGCATTCGGTGGGAGTAATTTCCTGGTAGGAATTGCAGAAATAAATCCACTGTGCCAGGATAAAATGAATACTCATAGACACTGCAGCACTGCTTTTTAAGTCACTTTTCAAGATCCTGCATGAACATCTGTTTTAAATTTAGTTGCACTCTTGTGCCTTTCATGAAATTCATTCCCCATTCCTGGCTTTTAACATGACTCTCTGGTGCAAAAAGAGGAGTAAGATGGACATAATATTGTAATATTGACCTTCTAACTAGCCACTCTTTCAGGCAAACTTACTTTTTGTGCTGTAAGTGAGAGCGAGCTGCACAATGAACTGATTTATTTTTTTATATTTTATAGAAATTTATAGCTAAAGTGAACTGCAAGTAGAATAACAAATCTGTAGGGCTACTAGAATCCTCTAAATAGCATTGCACTACTTTGGTGTTAGTCCATCAAACCCAAGTTAAACTATAGTTATAGTTTGTCTTTTCTCATATATAATACAGCATTTCCTAACAGAAGATTAAATATAAAGGCAAGTTGTCCTTGTTATCTGGTTCTAAACCGTCAGGGTGAAGACAGGTCATGTTTTCAAGCTGTCTTTTGGAATGATGACTAACTCTTACTTTAAAAAACAAGAGATTTCTTGTGTATTCATATTTGACTAAAGGACTTAGGATATTAAGAAATAACCAAATACTGTGAAATATGACAGTTGACAATACTATGAAAGGCAAAAGGATAATCTCCCTCTTGCTAATTATGTTTCCTCCCCTGTATTACATCTTCTCTCACAAATCTTTAACCTTGCTTAACCAGGGAAGTATAAATTAAAGTGGATGTTTTGGGTTTGTGTGGCAGGGTTTTGGTAGTGGTGGTGGGGGCTGCAGGGGTGGCTCCTGCGAGAAGCTGCCAGAAGCTTCCCCAGCTCGAAGTCAGATCCGTCTCTGGCCAAGGCCAAGCCCATCAGCGACGGTGGTAGTGTCTCTGGGATAATATATTTAAGAAGGGGAACCTGCAGCAGAGAGGGGAGTGGGACATGAAAGAAACCCCTCTGCAGACAGCAAGGTCAGTGAAGAAGGATGGGGAAGAGGTGTGCTGGAGGAGGTGATGCCCCTGCAGCCCGTGGTGAGACAGCAGGCTGTTCCCTTGCAGCCCATGGAGGTGAATGGTGGAACAGATGCCCACCTGCAGCCCGTGGAGGATCCCTTGTCTCCAAAGATGGCTGTGACTCCATGGGAAAACCCACACTGGAGCAGCCTGTGCCTGAATGACTGCAGCCCACAGAAAAGGACCCTGGAACGCTGGAGTAGTTTGTGAAGGACTGCAGCCCCTGGGAAGGACTTATGCTGGAGAAGTTCATGGAGGACTGGGAGGGACCCCGTGCTGGAGCAGGGAGAAGAGTCCTCACCCTGAGGAGGAAGGAGCAGCAGAGACAATGTCTGACAAACTGACCGCAACCCCCATTCCCCATCCCCCTCTGCTGCTGTGGGGAGGAGGGAGAAAAAATTGGGAGTGGACTTGAGCCTGGGAAGGAGGGAGGAGGCGGGGAAGGTGTTTTAAGATTTGTTTTTATTTCCAACTATCGTACTCCAATTTGATTGGTAACAAATTAAATTGATTTTTTCCCCCAAGTCGAGTCTGTGTTGCTCATGACCATAAGTGGTGAGTGATCCCTCACTGTCCTTGTCTTGATCTATGATCTTTTCTTTATATTTTTTTCCTCCCCATCCCACCAGCTGTGGGGAGGAGTGAGCAAGCAGTGTAGTGGTGATTTGTGGCTGGTTGGGCTGAAACAATGACAGTGGGCAACCTAAGGCACTGTAAAAGAACATTTCCTCTCACTTGCTCACAATACCTAAAAAGGTGGTACTGTACCTAGCATTATTGCAGCAGGGCAGATCAAACCTTCCATGTATAGACAAGCCACAGAACTTTCTCAGCTACCTTATTTTTGCTCCATCATCAGCAACAGGCAGTGGAATAAGGATTTTTCTTTTTTTAAAATAATCAGATTGGATCACTAACCTCTTATTTAAATCTTTCACTAATAACATGGTGAAACTTAAAAGAATCAATGTCACTCCATAGTTCTAGAAGTAGTTCTAGAAATGTTCCTAGATAGCAAATACTTTCTTCAAAGTGAGAAGATTAAATCACTAAAACATAAGGACAAACTGGTAACTCTTTGTTGTGGTTTAAGCCCAGCCAGCAACTAGGCACCATGCAGTGACCCGCTCATTCCCTCAGCTCCCAGTGGGATAGGGAGAAGTGGAAAAAGAGAAGTAAACCTTGTAGGTTGAGATAAGAATGATTTAATAACTGAAGTAAAATAAAATGTAATACTAACAATAATAAAAACCAATAATAATTGTAATGAAAAGGAATGTAATAAAATAAAACAAAACAAAACAAAACCCAACCCCTCCCCCCCAAAAAACCCCAAGAAAAGACAAGTGATGCACAATGCAATTGCTCACCACCTGCTGACCAATGCCTGAACAGCGATCCCAGCTCCTGGCCAACTCCTCCCAGTTTATATACCAAGCACGATGTTCTATGCTATGGAATATCCCTTTGGCTAGTTTGGGTCAGCTGTCCTGGCTGTGTTCCCTCCCAGCTTCTTGTGCACCTGCTTGCTGGCAGAGCATTGGAAACTGAAAAATCCTTAACTTAGGATAAGCGCTACTTAGCAACAACTAAAACATCAGTGTGTTAGCAACATGATTCTCACAAAACAAAGCACTGTACCAGCTACTAAGAAGAAAGTTAACTCTTTCCCAGCCGAAACCAGGACACTTTCTTTTTTTACCTTATGGAAAAAATTTACAAGTACTGAAAGCTACAATTTTTACCGTCGCTTGCAGAATTTCTTAACACAATGTTGGCTAGATGATGTGAATTAAGTGGATGTGGACATAACTATGATATCAACATATAAAAGAAGTTGTCAAATACATAGAGGAATGGACAGAAGCAAAACTATAGAACAAAATATCTTCCAGTTATCCTTACTTCCAGATGTTTGCTGCCTAACTGTAACCAAGTTTAGACAGAGGCTGTAACTAAAGTAGGCTGGTGTTACAGGTAATTTGTTACAGTTTGCAAAGCAAAATAATCTTTATTTCCATACACCACCTTTGTACCAGTGTAACTAAACCCACATGGTATGAATAGATTGCCTTAAGAATCCTACACTACGATGATTTAACCTTGTCTAGCTCATTTTGCATCCAGCTCTGGAACACATGATGTCAGTACCAGCAGTTTTACGTGGGTATAACTGCACCCCCTTTAGGTTTAGATTGCGTATCTTTCACCTCATTCCCCCACCTAGCCGACACACTTACGCTCCTAAGATTTCTTCTATGATAAGACAACCTCTAGAAAATACCACACTTGAAGACCTGTCAGAAAATACATAGTTTCTAAGCTGGGACAGGAACAACAGAAAAAGCTGTTTCACCACTACTACAGTACATCCAAAATTATGAAAATAAAGACTAAACTAAATCTGCTTTTTTCACTTTGCTGTTCTGAATTTGACTGCCAGTTCATTACCAGTTGAAAGTACTAAATCTAACTGTAGAACTGCCACACTGAGTCCCCAAAAAGCTTAATTCATTAATTCATTAATTGTCTGACTCTTGAGACCAATGTCAGGTAAGAAAGAGCTTAAGAACAGAACAAGCATGCATGACACTTCTCTAACATGTTCTTCTAACTTCCAGCAATCTGCAGATCAGGGGCTCTATGAATCAGAGGTATATTTTTTTGCATTAGTAGCCTGGAAAGAGCCATCTTTTAAAATCCATGTAATCAATTTAACCTATATAGAACTATAGCATCCACTGTTTCACAGGCTGTGTCAAATGATCTTAGTTCTTTTTTCATAAAAAGGAGTGAATACTACCCCTGGATACTCTGTCCACGCCACAAATGACTTACGAAGTTTCATGCAGTGGAAAGACTTGACAAATCTAGTGTGAACTCTCCTGAAGCAGAGTAGGGGGACATTGAAGAATGCCACTTGAATATATATAGTCTAGTCTTAATTTGCAGTTACTGAATAAAACAGCATACATCTAGCATACATATATTGATAATATTATGTGGGGTGTCTGTGTGTATGTGGCTTTTTAATCCGACAATAAAACAACTAGTTGTTTACATTCCTCTTGCTGATCCTCATGTATGTGGATTCAGATACTGAAGGACATCAGTTCTACTGAAAGTTATGAGCATCGCTGTGGAAACATTTACACTGGCCTTAGATTTTGCAGAAGCCTTAGACTACTGTGGGTATTGTAGCCCAAGAGCAATTTCATATCCCAGTTTTTAAAATCCTTCTCATTATTCTTGACATTGTGTTAGCCAAAAGAATGCTGTCAATATTAACTTGATTTCTTCATTCTCTGCCCTGAATATTTTAGTGTATGCCTAAGATAGGCATTTTCTTGCTTTTATGAAGCCATAAAGGCAAGGGGGTTTAATTTCTTTTTCCAAAACAACAGACACCACCTGTAATTCTCTAGGCAGCGTATCCTGTATTCAGGATCACGGCAGTTTGTTCCAATGTTCTACACAACAGGCTACACTCAGAGTGTATTAAAACTGAATAGAATAAAATGCCAAAAAAAGGTGAGGCAAGATGGGGATCAGTACTGTGTCGGCAGTAGATCTGGCTAATGCAGCTTGTAGAGACGTCTGTGTATCACCATCTACTTATTTGTATTCCTGTTCTTCACACCTTCTGTACTATTTTCTCTGTCCTCTTACTGGGCTGCCCTGATTCTAGACACTTTCTTTTCTGCTCAGATTCTCTTGGAAGGGTATATCATGATTCTGTAAAACTATGATTTCTATTTGTATCTATTACATTTCTATGTAAACGTATATATGCATACACATATACATACACACATTATACATTTTATTTGCCCCAGAACCTAACGTTAATAGCAAAGTGGGGGAGGAAGATATTAGTACTCATGCTTGCTATGCAGGATATGTAATAGTTAAAGCCACCATCATCAGAGAAACTCTAATTCATACTTCCTATATTATTAAGTTACATTTTGTTTTCAAGTCTTCTTTAATTTCACATTTTACTTGAATTCACAGCCATTGTTTTATGCAAATGGAAAACACAGTAAGATCTGTCAATGGAAATAATTCTCTTCATATTCACTTTTCCTTGCACCAAAGAAACATCCTTCATCAATTACTAGAAAAATATTCTAAGTAGGCAGTGCTTCCACTCTGTTGGGATTTCTAGTCTAAACATCAGAAACATGAAACAAGATAAAATGAAGAACAGCAAAATACTCCTTCCCTCTCCCCCCAAACTACATAACTAATTCCCTATAAGATAGGAAGGTTTTTTTTTGTTTGTTTTTTTACCTTCAGCCATTTGTCGACACACTTGGCATGGAACTCGTGGTTACAGGGCAAGACTCTAAGTAGCTGCCTTGACTCAAAATCACACATGCACACCACACACCTAAAAAAGACAACGAAGTTCAAATGTATCTGCTATGTAAGAACAACAAATACATATTCCATACAAAACTTTACAGGTACGACTGCAACGTGGTAGCTCTTTTACTCCTTGGGTAGCTACAGTTATCTATATCTGTGGTTGAAGGTGTGTCGTGTGATAATGTAAACAGAAAATGACAAAAACAATTCTGTGCTTTCAAATCACAAAGCAATTGCTCCTGCTCACAGGAGTTCATAGACCCAACCAATACAACAGAAGTTTAATCAAAATTAAAAACAATGGAGATCATGATCTATAAGTTCACACCCTACTGATACTGGTAAGTCACACTGAGGATCACTGAAACTGGAATCTCAGGGGAAAATCCATACACTGAAGTTCAAACATTAGACAGCATTTGGTACTAAGTCACTTTAACTACCTTCATATCTATACTGCCCTTTCTACTTGGTTGTGCAGATCTTTCAAACACAGTAAGTTAATGGGTTTTAAAAATAGGAAGATGCACTCTTAAACCACTGACCAAGCTCTATCAGGAGCACTTGAAACTTCAACGCTTGAAACTATTTTAACATAGGCTAAATTAAAACTTGACAATGTCACTTTAATATCTAGTACGCTGACTGAACAAAACCTAGAACACCTTTCTTTCATTTTAATTTTTTAAATGCTGAGGAACTAAATTGAAACATAGTGAAATGATGTGAGACTAGATAGAGGTTTTAAAGTAAGGATAAATAGTTTTTGATCTGGAAAGCAATCCAAGAAAAAAAAGAAAATTAAACTGTTTACTGACATGACTGCTTTTAAAGCCCTTCTGGCCTAGCTGAGGCTGCAAATTAAAGAAATTAAAATATAGCCACATAATTTAGAATCATAGAATCATTTAGGTTGGAAAAGACCTTTAAGATCATGGAGTCCAACCATCAACCATAGCCACTAAACCATGTCCTGAAGTGCCTTGTCTAAACGTTTTTTGAATACTCCAGGGATGGTGACTCCACCACTTCCCTGGGCAGCCTGTTCCAATGCCTGACAACTCTTTCAGTAAAGAACTTTTTCCTAATATCCAATCCAAACCTCCCTGATGCAACTTGAGGTCATCTCCTCTTGTCCTATCTCCAGCTATCTGACAGAAGAGACCAGCACCCACCTCACTACAATCTCCTTTCAGTTAGTTGTAGAGAGTGATAAGGTCTCCCCTCAGCCTCCTCTTCTCCAGACTAAACAACCCCAGTTCCCTCAGCTGCTCTTCATAGTACTTGTTCTCTGGACCCTTCGCCAGCTTCATTGCTCTTCTTTGGACATGCTCCAGCACCTCAATGTCTTTCTTCTAGTGAGGGGCCCAAAACTGAACACAGAATTCAAGATGCAGTCTCACCAGTACTGAGTACAGGGGCACAAACACTTCCCTAGTCCTACTGGCCACACTATTTCTGATACCAGCCAGGATCATTGGTCTTCTTGGCCACCTGGGCACACTGCTGGCTTATATTCAGCTGGCTGTCAACCAGCACCCCTAGGTCTTTTTCTGCTGGGCAGCTTTCCAGCCACTCTTCCCTAAGCCTGTAGCACTACATGGGTTGTTGTGACCCAAGTGCAGGACTTGGCACTTGGCATTGTTGAACCTCACACAATTGGCCTTGGCCCATCGATCCAGCCTGTCCAGATCCCTCTTGTAAAGCCTTCCTATCCTTGGGCAGATCAAGCCTCCCTCCCAACTTGGTGTCATCTGCAAACTTACTGAGGGTGCACTCAATCCCCTTGTCCAGATCATTAGTAAGGATATTAAACAGAACTGTCCCCAATACTAAGCCCTGGGGAACACCACTTGAATTATGGACCTTTGAAAGAGACCAATGTACTTACAATGTCTGTTCTGACTGGTGGTTGTTTGGATTGAACCTGTAGGATGGAAGCTGTTCAATGTCTGCCTTTGTCAACCCTCGTGGTTTGGCTTCTCCTAGGCGTTCTGCCAAATTCAGCAGTGCCTGCAAAACATGGAAACTGGACATTTAAAAATTCACTGCTCAGAGAGGCTCTGGTTCCACTAGAGGTCAGGCTGACATTACATCTCACTACCCCAGCTGGTAGCACAAAACACCCTTCTATAGAGTAAAGTTTAGAACCTTAGTTCTTCCCTACAACACAAGACCCACGGAAAATCTGTCAGAATTCAATCATCTTTCTAATCATGTAAGATGTTCTCTTTGCAATTTCAAAACCTCCAGGACCTGTGGCTGCATGCACAGCTTGGTAAGTATTTTGCTTCTGAAGGATCCCCTCACCCCACTATGAAATTAACAGTGCTGGTAACCAGAAAAAATCATTAACAAGTTTGCTTCCTAAGAATATGTGAGTCTGGTCTTGTGAGAAATCAAGAATTTAATGGGACAGGTTCTGATTCCCACTCCATGTCTTGGGCTAGCTGAATTGAAATATGGACATTTTATCCTCAATCTGGAAAACAAATACATACCATCAAACTTTAAGCACTTTTTTTGCTAAATTTTCTTTTCTTTTTCCATAAGCCAAGCATTGCAACTAAAAGCCTCTCATGTAAATAACTGGCACTCTGTCATGTATGTAACTTGCGCTCCTTCACATGGGCCTAGGAAAAATATCACTATGAATATGATGGAGAACGAAGACACAGAAAAGTTAAAAGACTTGGTGAAGGCTGCAAACAATACTGGTCACAAAGAGATTTCTAATACTGTCAAACTCTCAGAAATTCTCAGAAATAAGATGATGCTTCTTCTGAACTAGCAGAGAAGTTATTACAGAAGTACTCATTGTTAAACTGAAAATGTGTAACTACACAGAGCTCTTAAGGGGAGCACAGGCAAAGAGATGCAAAAGAGAGGGTTGATGATGACTGTTTGGAAAGAAATTGAATGGAATCCAATAGCCTCAGAAACAGCAAAGACACAACAGCTAGGACTGCCCCATAATTATCTAGGACATTAAAGAGGGTTCTACATCTATAGATGTGAATTACTGTACCCTCCTGAGGACCAAGAAGAAAAGGCAGTAAGACAGTTTTATAAACATTACATTTAGATTAATTAATCCTATGACATTAACACTATTCTGTGAAGTTAAGCATATAAACCCAGTAACTTACTCTGTTCTTTTGAAAGTGCTTCATTTCTGTTTGATATTTAAAATCAATTAAAATTCAAAAGGAGAAGAGTAGCATGTAGAACATAAAAGCTGACCAATTTAATGATTACTAGCCTGGAAGGGTGGATTCTGGGAAAGAGCAATAGACAAAAAATAAAGCTAAGCACTTCTAATATCCAGTATTGCAAAAAAATCTGAAAGGATGGTTTCTGGATTCTGTCTTCACAGTCATTAAATTTATTCGAAAGGCAAAAGCAAGATTAAAAGCAAAATGTAGTAAAATTTTACGTTGCTTGAGCTAACTTCTGTTCTTTAAAGATAGTTGCAGTTTGCACACCAACCTCATAGTTTTCTACCTCTCCGTCTTCCACATCCAACTCAAAGCTGAAAGCTGGTCCAACTGCAGGTGGCACTGGCAGCATTGATCTACCATGAGAGCAAACAATATAAGGTTCAGCATGTTGAAGAAAAGCACAGAAACGTCTGGCAGAGGTAAAGTTACCTTATTGATCTCTCTCAAATCAGCAAGTTCTCAGAACTGGTAAAAATGTTAAGTTTGAAGTCAAGAATGAACATTTGAAGTGAAATAGTCAAAGGAAAAAGCTAATTCTGCCACTTTTTGATACAGGGAGTGTTGCCTTTTTAATTGCATGCATGTCTCAACTGCTACTTCCAACGAGGCTCAGCATTATTATAAAAACTTATCTCTTTATTATCACAGATTATGGAGAGCTAAAACTGACAATGAATTGATGCTCTGTTTTCAAATATGTTTTATTTCTTTAAGTGGATAAAATATCAACAAACAAAAGGAACCCTAAGTTCACTTAGCTCTCCAATACAAAAGCCGTGAAACTTTTGTAAGCCTATAGTACACAACAAAGATAAATAGGATATGCTACTGGACCAACTTCCATACTGAAGGCAAGCACAAATTCACTTTGTCACATACTGTGATATTGGTTAAAGCAGAATCTCTTCAGGGAGGCAAGAGAGATGTTTTTCTGTTTTTATATTCAACAAGTGTTTTTACCACCCCAAGATAGTACTATGGGTCAAAACTTAATGCACAGACATAGAAATCACAAATTCACAGCACTAAAATATACTAAAATCCCAGTCAAGTCATCAGGAATTACTGTGCCACATTGTGTCCTCAATGGACAGGCAAGAAGCTATGACATTACTCTAAGACTGTAAGATGCAAAGCTGAACAACTTCACTAGATCATATTTCTGGTGCCATTTTCATGCCACATTTGAGATTGCACAGCAAGAAAGTACAGATCTGGTGCCAATGTGTGATTATTTCCTTGTCAATGTCACCTTTGCCACCAGAAAATAATCTTTGTTTTCCACACATTTCATACTTATTTCAAAAGAGAACACAGAAGAGTAATAAATCTCGTGTCATGTACCCAAACTCTGCCACAGAGAGTCTACCATGACACACTGCAGAGAATTTCTAAATGTTAATTGTCCCACATCTTTTCCAGAAACAGCTAATCAGAGGCAGAACAGAAATTGAATAGCTGTAACAGATTAGCAGTTCAGCCAGTAAAGAGTAACACATCACAGAAAGCTCCCACCCTTGTGTTTTGTAATTAAGAACCAAACCAAATGAATTTATTCCATAAGTGAAGACTCCTAGGACTTTATCCTACAGTGTGACCATGCCTCTTCAAGAGTATCCAAGAATCAAGTTTTAAAATTTGTTGAAGATTTTACAAAGAATTCTACTGTGCCTCAGAAAAATCTACAAAACTACATTGGACAAAATTGTTCACTTATATTTTTCCTTGCTCAAGGGTGTACGTTATTCAAAATAGGCTGAAAACTTTACATAGAAATGGAAGTTTTCCTGTTCTCTGGGACAGCTGAACTATGTCTGTTCTCTGGTAGAGTCCAACCATAAAAAGTGCCGAGACTCTTGTTGAAAGTCACGTGACTTCCCAATAGCCTGCATGGAAGCAAATGTACTTTGAACTTACAGCACATAAGGTAATAGGCTGGGATGGTAAGGGTGTGGTGGTATTGGCTGCTGTGATCGGTATCTGCTGCGCCCTGTGAGTCTTCGAGGCATAAAAGGTGGGTAAGGCTGCAAGAAAGAAGAAAATAAGCTTCAACTGGAACTTGTGGAACTGGAACTCGTGTCCAGTTCTGGGCTCCCCAGCACAAGAAAAACATGGACACACTGGAGAGAGTCCAACGAAGGGCCACTAAGATGGGATTGGAGCATCTCATGTATGAGGAAAAGCTGAGAGAGCTGGGACTGTTCAGCCTGGAGAAGAGAAGGCTCAGGGGGATCTTATCAATGTACATAAATATCTGAAGGGAGGGTGCAAAGAAGACGGAGCCAGGCTCTTTTCAGTGGTGCCCAGTGACAGGACCAGAGGCAGTGGGCACAAACTGAAACACAGGAGGCTCCGTCTGAACATCAGGAAACACTTCTTTACTGTGAGGGTGACTGAGCACTGGCACAGGTTGCCCAGAGAGGTGGTGGAGTCTCCCTCCTTGGAGATATTCAAAAGCTGCCTGGACATGGTCCTGGGCACCTGGCTTTAGGTGGCCCTGCTTGAGCACGGGGGGTTGGACCAGATGACCTCCCTTCCAACCTCATCCAGTCTGTGAGTCTGTGATTCAACGTTTTGGTTTTTTAATCACGAAATAAAATCTGAATATTGAAATCCACTTTCAATAAAGCATTATTAAAAAAATCCAGCCTCTGCTCAAATCCAAAAGTACCTCAGCCTCAATTTGAAATGATTCCCATTGATAAAACACAATCATACCATTCCATGTGAAAAAGTAGTAACACTCAACAGAAATCATTGCAAGCTCTTGTATGCTTAGTCTATGTGCAGGCCGGTTTGGGAAACAGGACTTGAACTGCGGACCCTCTTGTAAATATAAAAGCTCAGGCTTTAGGCCCAGTGGTTGAGTAAAGAAGCCTTTAAAAAAAAAAGTCTTTAAAAGAAGATTTTTAAAAAATGTCTTTTTAAAAAAAACACTTTTAAGCAGTGGTGTCTATTTATGTTTACGTTAAAGAAGGGTTGAAGCCTTTCAAATGTACACGGAGAGTTTAATCAGTACAATTTCTGCAGCTGAACAACATCTAAAGGACAGTCAAGCCTAAAGCTTCAATCTGTTCTTTCCATGGATAAATCAGGGCTTTTTTGTCATACTTTTTTTCATTTGTATGCTGAGCTCTTTCCTTGTACAATTAAATTTTCATTATAATTTTTCAAAACTCCGTGCATTACCTACTAAAACGGAGACATATGTGGTAAAAATTTCCACTTAAACTGTATTTTTCTAGAAAATTTTATAAAGATTTAGGATTGCTTTATAAAAGACCATGCTCATCAGCAATATACAACCCAGAACTGAAGCATCAGAGAGGACAAATGCTATGTAATCTGCAAAAAGATGGTATTTTGTTCTTTATATACTTTAAAGACTGAACTTGGAAATCAAGAAAGCCTCACTCCAACCAAAATGTTTGTGATTGTAATTCATCTAACAAGCATACTGAGTAAAATACAAGCAGTTTATGGAAGTTTTTAAGTGTCTTTGTCTCCAGAGTGACTCATAGTGCCTGAAAACTTAATTGAAAATCTGTACACCTTTAGTTTAACAAGCTGAATATTTTTTTAAAGGTGGAGACTTATTTGAACCTTTATAAAAACTGCAGCAAGCATTTAACTAGGTTATGTGATTTCAAGAAAACTAATTAAAGAGAAGTTATCTGTATATTCTGTAGTCACAGGCCCTAAAATTTAATTCTCATTTAAAATTTTGAATAATAATATGCCTCTAAAACCTTTTGTCAACTTGATGCACAGGTCAAACATCAAAAAAATTCAGAGCCTGTACTTCACTTCTGGTTATTTCTTCAAGCATTACACAGACAGGAAAGGTTTTTTTAAAAAAAACAATGCACACAGAACAACAACAACAACAAAAAACATCTCAGGATGCAATATAATTGCAGATTGAAGTGCACCACAAAGATCCTAGAGGTAGCACAGGTACTGGACACACTACAGAAACACAAAATTCAGCACAGACTTTATCCTGCAGCAGGTTTAATTTTTTTTGTGCTGCTGCAGTTGAACTGCCTGTAGATCCCCATAAAGTTAGCTTAAGCAAGCTTGGCTGTCTTTATAACATGGTGCAGTCAAAATTATGGAAGCACTCTATACAACTGCTTGCCTGCGAATTGCGAACACTCTGGAAAAGAACTATTTTTAAAGCATTCTAGCTTTCCTGACTTGTGGAAACATAACATACGATGAAGAATTAGCTAAAAGTGACAGCAGCTTTTCTGAACTGTACTAATTAATATCTGCAGTAGAAGTCCTGGACTGTGTGGTAACATGAAATGTTTTCTAAGTAACTGTTACAACACTCTGCAAATAATGTTATCAGAAATAATTCGCTGGTATCATTAAGTTACCCTTAACTTGATTAAAACAAGCTTGAAGAAAATACCACAGTATGCAGCTATAGCCAATAATGGAATAAAACTGCAAGAAGTGCCACTTTTCAACAAAATGTACTATAGAATGAAGATCAAGAATGTTAATGTATTATGAATGAGAATGTGGCACAGAAAACAATACTTACTACACCAAGTGACACCTCCTGGTGTAAAGGATCGTGGGTTAAGAATTGGAGAGGAGCTGAGGGAGGCAATGTTGGTGGATGGGCTGGGGGAGGGTATGTAAAACCTCCTACAGGAAGATGTTCTCCAAGCAGTTCTACCTCATTTTCTATCCTTTGAAGTGGCTAAAAGAAAAAAAAAAAGAAAAAAAAAAAGAAAAAAAAAAAAAGGCTTTGTTGCAATAATAGAGATGCCATTTTTCCCCAATAAAGAACTGCAATCCCAGCTGTATGTTCTGAGCTGCTGTGGTCAATTTTATAGGGTAAAAAAAAAAAACAAACCAAAAACCAAAAAACAAAAAACCAAAAAATTACAGCTATAATTGTACCCAGTTTCACATAGTAACTCTGAACAATTCCTGTGTCATTAACACTACCAAAAAGCAAAGACAACACTACACATTTGATATAAATTCACCTTTTCCAGCTAGCCATGCTTATAGACCAGGAATTTATGCGATCTAGCAAATATAGAAGTGGCTGTAATTTCCTGTGTCTTGCATTTTTCAGGACAAATATTTGCTCTCCTTCTTGCCAGGCTGCTCTCACTGTACAACTATGCGAGAGAAAAAAATAAACAACCATAGACAAGAACTGAAATTGTGCCAGAAAATCTGCAAAGTGGAGAGGAAACATAGCGAATCCAGTGGATTAAACTGCTAATGATATTCAGTAATCAAGCAGATGCTTTCCTAGGTGGGTCATGCATGCAGTCCTACCACGAACACATAGTCCAGAGGTTTCAGAAGCATGAGATTCCAGTTCAGTATTGTAATCTAGTCAACTGTATGTAGTACATCAGTCAGGCCCAAAAGTACTCAGGAAATAATCAGGAACTGTCATTGTTTCATTAGTACACCTTTCTGTTCTTGACACTGAATTCCACCATTTCAAGAAATTCAGCTAAGAAAGCCACCTTATGGAACCAAAGGAATATTCTGTTTCCCTGTTATGCAGAGCAAACTTTAAACACAAGGTATTCTTAAAACACTAAGATACAAGCTCTTTGCCAGAGCTGAAAGTTGACAGGCAAGCCTAGTCAATAACCTAACTAAGCAACCCAAGCTATAAAACCCGAGCCCATACATTTTCTAAAAGACAATCTTAAAAAGATTACCACTAAAACCCATATTTTCCCAGTTGTTCTCCTATCATCATAACAAAGTGATTACAACCTTATCCACACCTGAGACATGGCATGGAGAAGTCTCAGCAGTGTTTGTAAGTAACAGTGAAGCTGTTTTCTATTTCTGCGTTAGGGAAATACTGGCATCTTCTAGTCAGAGGAGCAAACTAACGGACACGAATATACAGATAACTCCCCAGTAAGAGCTGTAGGCCAGAACTGAAAATCTAATTCCCCCCCAAATCCAAAAGGTGGTTACATTTTCCCATGTTTGCATAGTCCCTATCACTAAGGCAAGTCTGCTTAAGCAGAAGGCATCAGTAACTTTCATAAGTGAGGAGAAAAAAAACCAAAAAAAAAAAGGAGAAAGGGCAACTGTAGGCTCCTGAATGTGTCTGGATGACCTAAGGTCATTATGTTCTAGGAAAAGCACTGGTCATTTAAAAATTAACTGAGAAGTAATACAACAGAAGCATGTAACGAAAGTAACATTCTGTGCTTTCTTCTCTCTCTGCTAAGCTTTTCTCTGAGACCACTACTGCACTACACAACCTCCTCTGGATTCTCTTCTGCTTCCTGGGAAAGAAATACCTGAAGGAATAGTTGGTGAAGCAAATATACATCTTTTTCACAGAAGTATAGCCCTATGGAGAAACAGCACAGACAACAACTGACAAAATCTGAAGAGAAACACGGTGAACTTTAAAATTACTTTTTTATCTTCACACTAAGTGGTTACAGACTTGCTAAGGAAACATAAGTGCACAACTTACTACTTTAAACAAAATCATTCTGTTTCTTCAGTCAGCTATCAGCACTATTTGCCCATCCAGCCCCACCAGTTCTATGGAGAGTGGGGTAAGAAGCATTACTTACCGACCGTGACTGCTGTGCTTGGAAAGGAACGAATTGTCCTGGAGGAGGCAAGTGAGGAGGGTGGTGTGGAGAGATATGAGGAGGATGCAAAAGGAATGGGTCACTAGAAATGAGGGGTGGAAATGCTGCATATGGTACAGGTAGGTGCTGGACTGAGCACGCCTGAAGCATCTGAAATAAAACGAAAACAACATATTTTTGTATCTAGCACAAACATTCCCTATTGAACATTCTATATTTATTAGGGCAAGATATCATTAAAACAAAGCAGTTCTTTTGCCTCCTAGGAAAAGCCTCCAAAACACACACAAATAGCAACTCAATCAAATACACAAGGAACAGGGATTAATACAGAACAAGCTCTGGAAGTCTTCTTATGAGGTCAGTGGCAGTTAGGGTTTTCAATACTCCAGGATTAGACAGACTCCTAAGTGATGAGCAGATACTGTTATCCTAGTCAATTTTATTCTTCCCACATATTACCTTCAAAACAACTTGCCAAAGCAATGGCCTTGCAAAAATTTTAAGCTCTAAATATTGCTGAGGGACTCCCAGCTGTCAGACTGTGCATTAAAACCTCTGTTGCCCCACATACTAAGAATAATTCATAAGCTCAGCTCAGTTCTGCACTTTGAGGGGAGCCCCATGCTCTAAAGGCGGCTCCCTAAGTGACAGATACTGTGGGAAATAGCCCCTTTTCTCTCCTCTTTGAAATTCCTCATACAAAAGCAACTTTGGGCACTAGAGTTTGAACACTAAAGTGATGAAGGTACTGCAGGGAATGTGCTTTGTGGAAGTGTTCAGTTTTACTTCTGACTCTAGATATGGAGGAGCAAGAAAACCTGCATTCTCTTTTTCTTGCTCTTTGATCCATCATCACAATGTCAGGCATTTCCGTTACATTTTTGACAATTAAAAGGGCAATTAATAAGGTACTTGTTATCAAATCTTACGAAGAAAGAGGACCCAGTTCTGATCTTTTTTTTTTCTTTTTAGTCATGTCACACAACATATTGTGCATACTGACTATAATGGCATAAAATGGTAAAGAGATCTAGTTTAAAATCAGATTACATTAGCGGAGGTGGAACTATCACCTCAATTCACTGTGATCATGACCAAACATAAATTTTTACATGCACGGAAGCAGCAGCAGATTAATTTGATCTGACTACTATTTTTTCTGAAATGCTGACTATTCTTCACCCTCAGCTACTGCATCATTCTTCTACAAAAGAAATACAATAGGCAAGTGTTTTTATTCTTAAAAATATTTTTTAAATTGTATTTTACTGAATTGAAAACTGTTCTCTGAAGTAGTTGAAGATAAATATGCAGGTAGAACATCACACAGTGTTCTTTAAAACAGGAGGTACTTTGGGGAACATGTTAAAATAGGTTTCATCCCATGATTCTGTATGATAAAGATTACCATAGCTCCAATATATGTTTGGAACGATCTGTGCTATGTCCATGGCACTTTTTAAGTTAGAGCAAATGAGGCTGCATTATATTTCAAGTGGAAAGAAATGAAAATTATCTGTTTATTCATTCAGGCTTTTGGAAAACTTCTGCTGTTTGAACATATGTTTTCAAGAAGTTTTAAAACTGATGAAGGTATTTCATAAATGACAATTGTTTATTTTATAATTACATATGCAGTGAGAGAGACAAATACTGTGAAAGTAACAAAAGGATACTGGGAAGCTCACAGATGAAGCTGTGAAGCAAGCTGACATGGTGGAGGGCAAGGCTATCTTTCAGATGTATTTTTATAGGCTGGAGAAACTGGCTGACAGGAACTATGTGAAGTTCAACAAAAGCAAATATGAAGTCTGGCACTTGGAGAGAATAACCCCATGGAGCAGGACATTTTGAGACTGACTGGTTGGTGAGCGGATTTGCAGAAAAAAAAAGTTGGGTTCTGGTGGAGACATCAAAGAGAGTACACAAGAGCTACAGTGCACTCCTGCAGTCAAAAAGGCCTACTGCACACTCAGCTGCATTACTAAGAATGTAACTAATGTGTCCAGTGAAGTGATTCCGCCCCTCTATTTGGAACTCCTGAAACTGTATCTCAAGTCCTGTGTCCAGTTTTGGCCTCCCCAGTGCCAAAGAAAGAGCTGACATACTGAAATGAGTCCACTGAATGACAACATGATGACCAGGAGCTTGGATCACACTGCATAAAAGAAGAGGCTGCAGAAGTGGATTTGTTATGCCTTAAAAAGAGAAAAATAAGCGAAGACCTTACCACTGTCTTCAGCTACTTCATGAGAGTGGACAGGCAGAACCTGACTCTTCCTCAAGGGGTAAAGTGAAAGGACAAGGACCAATGGGACCAAGTTGCAGCAAGGAAAATTCAATCAGATATACAGAAGAAATTCTTCACAAGGATAGTCAAACACTGGAGTGGAGGCTTAGAGGGTTGTGAAATCTCCATCCCTGGAGACATGTACTGCTTGTAGCAGGTGACCACCAGATGACCTCCAGAGCCCACTCCAAACTTAAATTATTCCTCAATTCTGTGACATAATAAAAGAAAGCATAAAGTCTGCCTGCTGATGTTACATATACTCAACCTTAATTCTTTATATTCACTTTTACTGCATCCGTTGTCTCAACACATTTGATTAACTGTTGTACATTCAGTCGAAACAACCTGTTAGAGCTTTACTCTATATGTATAGGACAGCTGCATTGCTGAATTATAAAACATTTTATGAATTGCACAGATAATATACCTGTTCAAAGCAGAGATTGTAAGTGTTGTTTGGATTTCCCTAAGCCCCAATATAGATTCAGCTTTTTCTCTTTTCTCTTTTTAGGACATGTTGCTTTCTTGCCTTGCTGAATTTACTATGCAAGTATTGTTCCAATCTCTGGGTACCCAGCCTGAGATTGTGTCCTGGTTTCAGCTGGGATAGAGTTAATTGTCTTCCTAGTAGCTGGTACAGTGCTGTATTTTGAGTTCAGTATGAGAAGAATGTTGATAACACTGATGTCTTCAGTTGTTGGTCAGTAATGTTTAGTCTCAAGTCAAGGATTTTTCAGCTTCTCATGCCCAGCCAGTAAGAAAGCTGGAGGGGCACAAGAAGCTGGCACAGGACACAGCCAGGGCAGCTGACCCAAAGTGGCCAATGGGGTATTCCATACCATGTGATGTCACATCTAGTATATAAAATGGGGGGGGCAGGAATCTCCGCTCAGGGACTAACTGGGCATCTATTAGCGGGTGGTGAGCAATTGCACTGTGCATCATTTGTATATTACAATCCTTTTATTATTACTGTTAATTTCATTAGTGTTATCATTATCATTATTAGTTTCTTCTTTTCTGTTCTATTAAACCGTTCTTATCTCAACCCACGAGTTTTACTTCTTTTCCTGATTTTCTCCCCCATCCCACTGGGTGGGGGCGAAGTGAGTGAGCGGCTGCGTGGTGTTTAGTTGCTGGCTGGGGTTAAACCACGACAGATTGCTTTGCTCCACTAACACCACCACTAAAGAGAAAAAAAAAGTTATCTCTCATCCTGCCTCCGGGTTACACACTGACTCATGTAACAGATTTTCACCAGTTGGAAAGTAAGGGGAAATATTCCCCACAAATATTCCAGATTGGCCAGCAGTATGCTGCAGACATTGTTGTCTCTCATGGGGATAAATGGCATCTAGACAAGATGAATGCAAATTACCCTCGCTCTTCAACGAGCAGCTTAAATAAATAGGTGGTCACATCAAGGGTTTTGTTTCAGTGTCATAGGCTTGTTCACGCCCTCAGGTCACAGAATGTGCAACAGGAAAGTTAAGTTACACATTGCTTGCAAATACACAGCTGGCAGAGACGAATGTTTATACCAACATTATAAATGGTTACTGGACACTATATATAGTATTTACGTACGATATTACAGATTTATACTAGAAAAAGGAGGGAAAAAAAAGCTGTGACTCTTCCAACAGATTCTGCAACCTTTATTTGCACAGCTGAAACTTCTTGGGGTACACTTGTTCAGCACTGGTGCCTGTTAACACTTAATGATGAAATTTTCACAGAATGGTAGCATCAGAATGCTATGACCTGGAAAGTGGTATCTCCTAGCTGATACATAAAAATTTCTAAGAAAACAGTTCAAGTTCTTTCAAACTTGAAGGTGGCAAATTACACAGTCAAGGCACTTTATTCCCAGAAAGGCACAGAGACATCATTATTTAAGAATATTCTGATTCATTTTATGAGACCATTCTGAGACAGAAGAGCCCTTTTCAGCTTTTAGTGATCTTTCAGAACCTTATTACTTCTCAGAAGAAAACTGACTTCTGAGTATCAGACCTTTTTGTATGTATCCAATCCCTGAATAAAGTCTCTACTAAGATTTTTTTTCTAGGTGAGCTGCCGAATAAAAGCCTTATAAAGCTTCCTCTTACTATCTGAAAGTATGCAGAATAGCTGCTGCTAAGAAATCAGTTCATAAACCAACATCTAGTTTGAATTAAATACCATCAGGACTCTATACTATAAAGTCATACTCTATAAAGACAGTAGGCAAGTAGCATATGCTTACCAGCTCTAAGCCTACACTGCTATGGTACTGCAATTTACCACAGGTGGAAAAAAAATGGCTATTTCCAACACAATTAAAGCCATACAGACATTGAAGCTCTAAGGTGCCATTCCTGTGTCTAAGATTGAAGCTAGTGTAACTACAGATACCCACTTACTGGGGGAGGCACACTGCAGACTGGAAGGTGCTGCCCACTGAAAACCACTGAGCACCCTGGGACCTGCTGTGTGTTGCAGGCTGGGATGTGCTGGCCTGTGCAAAGTGGTATCCCATGTGGAGCCACCGTTGTCACTGTGTATGAGACAGGAACTGTGCCCTGATGGATCTGCAGCAAAAGCAAAAAAAAATCAGTAACTTAGTGTAAACTCTTAACAGTGTTGTACAGCATGATGAGTAAGATAACAAGCTTCTACCTACATATCAGAAGAAAATACATTCACAACGAAGGTGTAAAGGGAGGCACATGCTTGTAATTCCTGTTCATTAAAATATTCTTCTCAGTGGAACATTACTTATTGATTAACAGTTTCTAGGTAAGGCCAAGAGGGATCTCTCAGCTTAAAATGTTAAAACTTCAAAGGCACCTTAAAGTCACACAGAGGCATCTCAGACTATTAAACCATAACCCCCGCCCCGCCCAATACTAAGGTTAGTTCTTACAAAATAAGAAGGCAGTAACTCCCACATAAAAGGTAATATACAAGTAGCTAAAGAATTGTCCCATGTCTGAAGGGACTGATTCAATAATTCAGAGGCTTGTATCTTTAAAGAACAAGAAAATTGTGTAGATTTTCTTTCTTCCAAAGAGACCAATCTCTTGATTCACTTTCAGACCAACACTCATGCTAAGTCTCCTAACCTAAATGTAACAGAACAGCTAACCAGAGAGCTGAAAAGTGAACATGATTATGAGGCAGCATGCCCTAAATATCCACATTTAGATGAGGAAACAGACCCACGTAACCCAATTTTCTAGCTAGTAATATTTCCTAGAATTTAATCATCAAACTAAGATCCAAAGGTATTCTGGACCTACAAATAACTTTTTTTGTTTTTTTAAAAAACACTAAACAAGAAATCTCTGATGCTCTAGTAAAACCGAAAAGGCTTAAATGTGAGGGAGCATGGATTAATAAAAAGTAATTATTTCAAGGAAGCTCCCTGTTCCTTCATGATCTGCTAAAATGGAACCTGCTTGCTTAAAATGGAACAAGTAAGAAGAGCTCATTAGGAAGGTGAGAATGAATAAAGACAGCTAACCTACTGAACTGGTAGTGCACAGTCAGACACAGAGGCCAAAAGAGAACACAGAGCATGGAATAGAACTTAAAATCTCAACCTGTATATCTCTAGTGACAGAAACCAGTCTCCCTCACACTGAATTTGACCCATTTCTGGCTCAGGTACAAAAGTTGGGCATACAGTGCAATGCTGCATGTGATTCTGAAATATTTACTGCTCAGAGCAATAACAAAAAATGACCTCTCAAAATGGTTATGTCCCGTAAGTAAAAAGCATCACCATGGAAGATATCAGTCTGGAACACCTGGATTTATCCAGGTTTGTCGTGATGTAAGCTTGCAACGTAAAGCAAGAGCACAATCTGAATTTTTGAGATGATGTAGCAGTAAAATTGTTCATCAAAATGTAAGGTTGTGAGATGGCTAGAATGGCGTTAGCTTCCACCCTTGTACTTGGTCCCAAATGCAAATACTTCCCTACTGAAAACTGCTCTGCACACATAATACAACACACCAGTAGTATGCAGCTGCACTGAAAGCAAACCAGTTTTTAAGAAGGGATGTTAGAGTTGCATTCTGTGTGATGCAGTCTGAGAAGTGGACATCAGGATAACCAGTTATATTTTCCAGTTCATGACTATGTAGCGACTAATGTACTTGTGCTGCAGCCTGCTGACTTTAACAAAAAACAACACCAAAGGTTACCTCAACAGGACAAATTCTTTTACAAGTCCTCAGTTACAGAATTCTATACCAGTTGTTGTTGCACAGAGGAATTATTTACTTTCTGGAGCAGCCACATATCTCATTTTTTTCATAGCATTTAAGGATGAGTTGATTAGGCTTGGATGGCTAATTTGGTTATGTGACGATACTATCATGAGTTCTGCTGTGGTATAGGCAACCAATTATAGGCATTGTGAATTCTGCTTCTAAATAATGTACTTTAACTACTTAGAGACTCCTAAGCTAAGAAGAGGTAGTTCACATGAAATAGAACACATTCTTAATTATCATATCACAACTTTATCACATTAAATTAACTTCAGAAGCAAAACCCCTGCATTTCAAAGGTTTGAGCCAGAGGCCTACCAAACTATGCCAATACATGCATTGAAAAATTGTTAAATATCAATCTTTATTAAAATTCTGGACTTTCTTTTTGTTTTTTCACTGCCTACTGCAGCGCTCCATACATGACTAACATTCAACAGGAAAAATGCTCTGTAAGAGGGCAAATAGAATTTAGTGTTATGTGACTTTCATTGCCAACTAATTTGGGGAGGAGAAGGATCTTGAAGATTTGGGGGGGAAAAACCCCAAACAAACAAACCCCACTTCTTTAACACCCTTCTGTTTGTACTCTAAAACTCTTACCTGATCATGAATATCAACCATCACTGCATTCTGCTGTGGTGGGTGAGCAGCTGGGTGCAACATACGAGGAGATACGTTTGGTGGGTGAAAGGCTCGGGGCTCTTCTATTGCTTGCTGCTGTCCGTAGGAGAGATGGTGATAGTTTTCATCCTGGTTAATGGAATTATGTCTAGACAAACGATCTCTCCTTGTTCTCTGACGTCGAACAGGAGGACTGGAAACACATTAAAAAAATTAGAGATTACATAAATGACACAAATCCTTCTTAATAACTAAAACCACAAGAGAATCAAGTATCAAGAAAGTTTTTACACTGCAAAATTTCACTAGAACAGGTTTATTAGATTGGAATAAAACTTCTTACTGAAAAAACTGCTAAAAGCCTGAAGAGATGACACTTTTTTCAGCATAAAAGTGCTTAATAGAGCATAGCTTAATGCTGTAAAGGAAACCAGGAAAAGAACTCTTATGTAAATATTAACCTGTTAAAAAAATGGCACTTGGATTGCCAAGATAAGCACTCAAAAGTCAAGACAGCAAACTTCAAGAGACTTCTGTGCATTTATTCTACGTAAAAATCCTTCATTACATGATCCAGGATACCAGAATCCTAGCTGCAACCAGACCACAGAATGGTTGCTCACCTAGTGACAGCAGACAAAGCAGTAGACTCCTCTGAAGAGACAAATTAATTTTTCAGCTCTCACATGTTCACTACGTAACTGAGTGCCTCATAGAATTCCCTCCAGAAGATCCCAGGAAATTCTGATTGTGGTAATCTTTCTTTTTCAGAGTGGAGAACTGTTGTGTAGATTGATTTAGACCAGAGCATCTACTTCTTTTAAGCATCTGATCTACAGGCACAGGATTTGGTTACGTATTCTTATATAATTGTGTGTATGGTCTGAGCAGAGCTGCTACTACCTTGAGCTGAGACTTCTGTAAATCAAAGACCAGCAGCTCAGGTTCACACTCAGAAAATTACGCACACACAAGTAACAAACTCGCTGTTAGAAGTTTTGATCAAGTCACTTCTCATTTATTTGGAAGGGGAAAGAACTGAAAGCACAAAACCATCCCCTAGTACTTTCAATACATGCCTTCCAATCTTCACAACACATAAATTACAGGTCCCAGAGGCAACAGCAAATTAAAGCTATGTGGGACAAAATGGTTTCCTGCTTATGGAACAGGCTGAAGGGACCAAACTACAGAGAGGAGACAGCAAGGGTCTGTGACCATTAGAATATGTCCTCTCCTACAGTGCGTGCAAGAGAACTTCAGATTCTTCATTTTCACTATTCCCATTGCTATTACCAAATAAAAATAAAATAAACCTGAAACCTGTTGGCAAAGCCCAGACATTCCTAAAGTTGAGTCCAACTTTTGTGCTGTGTGAAACAGACATACTATGGGGAAAGGGACCCTACTACCAGCTATTCAGATGCTACTGTGAGAATAGGATACAATGTCTCAAGCCACTATTTTTCTGCCCTACTTCACAGGAATGTTACGTCATTTTAGAACTGAAACAAATGCTAATTCACAACAGGTCAGACAGAAGGCATAATGCCAGACTGAAACACAGCATTCTTAAAACAAAAAACCCCCAGGCAACCAAAAAAATGCATAGTCTTCTTTATCTTTACAAATTACCATGTCTGAACACACAAGCTGTGTTTTCTTCTAAGCACTAAGAACCTACATTTACAGTCTTACTAATGTATTTGTCTTAATTCCAGTCTCCTTTCCCAGAGTTTTTTGTTGCACTCTCCATCTCTGTATTACTAGTATGATACACCCGTAATATGCTCATTAGATAAAACTGGTATATATGACTTCTAACCACAGAGCTATTGATGCAAAAGATGTTCTGGTTTTTGGAATACTAAGGTTGCTTTAAAGTTGCTATTTCCTGCTATGAAACAGAAATGCTCTCAATACTTTAACACAAAACGTCTGTGCAAGGATTTTTGTTTGAAAAAGCTGCAGGAAGAGAGGCAAGTTACAAAAGACAGCTTCAATGCTTTGGAAGAACAGAAATCCTCTAACCGCCACCAGCACTTAAACAAGGTAGCTTCTCATAAAACTACTCTTACCCCGTCTTTGTTAAAAGGTCTGGCTTTACTTCCTATGAACCCAGGATTGAGAAAGCACACCCAGCAAAAGCTGGCAGAACTTCTGGAGTGGTTTTCTAAATGACTGGAGCATCGTTCACGGGAAAAAGCAAAACTGGATTTTTCCTATGCGGAGTTATAAAGAAACTATACTTTTCATTCAGCAAAATTCAGAGCATCTGGATACATGGCTCTACATGCTTCCTGAATTACTGGAAATGACTTCAGAAGAATTGTCCAAACATGGGTCTAAACTATTATTTAACATCAGTAATGAACTTGTGCTTAAAGTCTTTAAAAAATATGCACAAAAAACCTCCTCTGGTTCTACAGGCACAGTATAAACATGGTAAATGCCCAGTTAAACAAAGAGACAGGATGAAGTGGTGAAAAAAATTGCAGAAATTCCTGCCCTCAGATAGGAACAGTCATCAAAAGTTATCGATAACTGCAGAGTTAGTATTGGCAGATCTTAGTGTTTTCTAAAAAGGGTGATTTCTTTGCAGTAACACATTCTTAAATCTTGTTAGTTCAGAATTACATTCAAGACAAGGAAGAAAGGAAGCACAGGTGAAAGGTGAGACACAGCAATAGTACAGATCTCCCCATTTCACAATGACTGGTAAAGGCAAATTGGAATGGCCTTCTCTGTTTCATACAGGCACGCATTATGCTTTTACATTCAACTTATCTGTACTATAAGTAGCTGGACAAAAATAACATCTTTCTGCAAATTCATACCAGGAAGCTACCTTTCTAACACAGTATTTATTTGCTTACAATGAATCTGAAAAAAACCACAATGAATTAGGGCACTGTTGTGCTAGGCACCATACAAAATCCCTGATACAAAAAGGTAAGGTCTACATAGTAACCCAGACAATGGAAAAAATCCAGATAATAAAAAACCACTAGAGCCTGTGCCAACCAGCTAGAGTGAACTGGTAGGACAAAAGAGTGGATGCTCATGACATTGGGTCAGAGTGATGTCCACACTACACATACTTCAGAGGTTTTGTTTGCACTTGCCCTAGTCTGTTCCCTTGAGCTGAATGACCATTTGCAACTGGAGTACACCTTTCATGTTCATCTTAAAACCTCATTAACTCTGAGACCACTCTGTGATGGGAAGAGAGAAGACAAAGCAGGGAAAACAGGAAACTGTCTTCAAAAGCACATGCATAACCTCATCTAAAGCATTAGTAACAGATGCACTCACAATGATCTTAAGGAATCAAGCTTTGATCCATGAGAATGGTTATTAGTTCTGATACAGCTCCAGAGCATTCTAAGACTTCTGCAAAATAAGAGACATGTATGTGTTGTTCTTCCTAACAATCCTGTTTCAGGAGAGGAGATTGGGCACGGTACTATTCTGGAACTGACTTAGAGCCAGCTCAAATGCAACAGTGTACCCAAGCTAAAAAATGCCGAGTTGTGTGCAGGGAAACAAAGTACTGACACATTCAAATGTCCCTGATTAGAGGCAAAAGCAGGTCTTACTACCCAAGAGCAGGTGAGCTGGCCCTAGAAAGAGTAATGCTTTGTGTCCACAGTGCTGCAGCCAACCTAACAACTCTTGTCTGACTGAAGATGGCTCTGCACTGAGGTGTCTCTCCACTGGCAGCACAGTTTACTTGCAAGCCACAGGCCACTACCTTGGTTAACACCTGACTGCACTTGAATGTCAGGCACTTGTCCTAGCCACATTCATCTCCTACACCTCCCATTCCTCTCCTTCATCCCCCAGTATATCCAAATGGTCTAGATTCAGTATCTGGCCTTTAGCTTGTTAAGCGCTCTACTTACTCTGGAGGAGATGTTAATGAAGATTGCAAAGAAATCTGTGTAGGCTAGCTGGGCACCAAACAAAAATGGCCAAATGCAGCATATTCTAGGCATCTCAGTTCAAACCATTTTAAGGTACAAAAACTCTGTGGATGAAATGCCTCTGTAGAGCATCCCTGTACCAAATTGTACAAAAGGCTTACTTTTCTGTCTTCACAATAACCCTGCAAATTCAAAATTCAACCTCTTTCTTAAGTTTAACAAGCTGTTCCGAGAGCTGTGTATTTTGAATGCCACTGACTGAAAGCTTTCAGATTCATGGATCTGAAGCAATGATACAAAACTAGCATTTTTTAAAGTCTCTTGCCTCGAAACTACACCTGACTGATCATGGTTCACAAATTTGATTTGTGGAATCAGAAAAAAACCCAGTTATATATTTTTTAAGTCTAATATTTTACATTCATGAAAAAGCAGACACTGCAATTTTGGTACAAACCAAGCCACAATACTTCCCAGAAGCCAACAGAGGGACAGCGTGTTTTAACTTGCATTAGATGACTCAGCATTTTTGAGGCAGAATGTGAGGCAATGAAAGTTTGTGTTTTGGATAATTAGTTTAACTAGAATAGTAATGAAGTCTGGCATTTTATGCCTTTCTATACTACCATCCACCCAAGCACCAGTTCGATGTATTCATCCCATCTCTATTATTCCATGACCACTGGAACTTCTTCCAAAATCTCTGCTTTGAGAGGTTAATGAGCCACAAGCTAAAACCAATGTGAAAATCTAACTCCTATTACATGTGAATCACCCACCCCAGCAACCATGTGACACTATGCTAACCTCCTCACTCTCCCCAGCCTGTATCCCTCATCTTTATTTAGACTGTTTTTATGTACGAAAATAATTGTGACTGCAGTGCAAATTATGGTACTATATCTATAACTCTTAATATCTTTAAAAGTACCCCAATGAGAAAAGTTTTTCCTCACATTTTTCTAAATGCTTATTGCTCCAGTGCAGAGTTAAAGAGAATCAGGGTCATAATTAAAAATGTTAATGAGCACACCTTTCCCGAGCTGGCTATTCACACAAATTATGGGATGATGCACCAACCTGAATTACTTCCAGTAACTTTTCAGTTACAACTACAATAATTTACAGCTCAAAGGAAATGTTAACATGTTTACCACGTGTGATCTAGTCAGTGCTCCCTGACATACACCTCCCTTGAGCTCAAATCAGGAAGAATAAGAAATTGTTCCCCAACCTACACAGCTTGCTTACCTCCTCCTGTTTCGTGCGGGTGTGTTGCATCTTTCCCCTGAGAAGTGATGTTGGTTGGGCCGAACCAAAGGAGGCTGCCTATTTGATGTCATCTCCCATGGTCGCATTGGTGGTGATGGGGCTGGTGATGCTGCTGTATAGTCAAAGACTGAATGGGAAAGGCGTTGTCGCTTGGGACTAGGACTGTCTTCACTCTGTGCCAGTGCAAAAACAAAACAAAACAAAAACAAACCCCACCTCCAGATGAGTGAATTACAATCCATACTTCAGTACTGCTTTGCAGCTAGCATTAAGAGTGACTTACTGAAGACTGCACTAAAACACTGTGAAATTTAAACACCTGCAAGTAGTTGCCTCTTGTTTTCTTTATAACACAGATTTGCAATGGTTCCCTAACCTGTAAAAGAATTACTACTAAATTATATTTTAGCAGCATTAAAACATAAAAATTCTAACATCCATGCAAAACTGAAACTGTATCAGAAAAGATGATAACATGAAGAAAATAAGGCATAACCTATTCTACATCCCTCCTGCCCTAGCATTTATAGGCTATAGAAGCATGAAAAGATGTATAAGCACAGTCTTCACAACAATGGAATCCATACTTGTCAGTATGCAGATGTCATACAGAGCTTGTGCTCCACATCACATCCCCTTCCTATCATGTCTGTACTTACATAGCTAATCAGACATTTGCTCTGTACTGCAGCCTGTTTTAATTCTGCTAGCTCAGCACAGAGGTACTACATTCTTCTACTTATTAGTATAATAACGGTCATTGAAAAGTACTTACACAAAACCTGAAAAAAACCTAATCACCAATCTGGTTAAGTCCATGTACTTCACTAAAATTCTGCAGGGACTACATAGTGCCTAAAGTTTTCAGTGCTAGTGATACGAAGGCCATTCACTGCAAGTAATGTTCTCCCAATTGGCTCTGAAGACAAGTAACTACCTCTCCTCTTCATTGTGTGTCCATGCTATTGAATCAATAAATAGAGCTGTCATTCTTCTAAAAATTTGCCACACATCTCTGAATCCAGCAGCAAATGCAATAAACGTTCCTCCCCTTCACCCCACTATTCTGTCAAAATTGTAAGATGTCATGCTGTTAACAAGCATAACAACTGAGAATATAGAAAAATACAAGTTCTGCTCTAGAGCTTACCAACTGAACACAAAAAACCTAAAAGCAACACATGAACTACTACACTGGATCCATCCCTGAGTCCAAACATCAGACAGACTTCTCTGACAGAAGACTCGTGGTGCGAGCCAAATCGTAGTGTTTTGCTGCTCTCCAGCTTGTCCACTTACTCCATCACTTCTGTTTCAGTCCATGACAGCATTATTTCACATTTGCATTTCATTGCAGATGGCTGATACAGAGAAAACTGAATTTGTCTGCAACGGTTTTGTATTCCTAAACTGCTCCTCTCAGAGCCTGGTAATCCACAGATCGTTAGAGGTCTTATTTCGTATTTACTTGTAGACTAGGCTATGGACCTCTTCTGATTCTTAGCTTTACAGGTGCCTATCATTTTCTGAACACTGTCAGTTGCTCCTTGGTAGGTTACCATTGACATATAGCTTGTCCTCCAGTATTCCTTCCAGTGCAAGCATGCTCTTTTTTTAACACCTGAAGTTTTGTCCAGGTGTTTAAGAGTAAAAAGCTATTCTTCATCTCTTTTGACTTGTGGCCATTTAATTCCTTTTCAGCTCCATGCTTTCAAATATTTTAACACAAATTGCAGTTTTCCCCGACTGTACCTTATCTCAAGCAGTCACTAGTAATGATTAAGGAAGAAAAAAGGTCAAAACCAAACCAAACCAAACCAACAAAGACCCCCACAAAAAAACCCAACCCAACCCAACGAAAGCATAAACATAAAGTAAATCGGGGTGTCCATTTCTAATTCTACATCTGTTAGGTGTAGAACTATTAGCGTGGTTTCCTTAGGGAACAGGCTGATGATGCATGTATTTGCTTGTTGCTCAATCTCTTCTGAACTCCTTAACCAACTGCACTTGAATTTTTAAGAGAAAAATAGGTCAAAGGACAGCTATGCACCTGAAGGTTCATGAAAGTAGATGTCCAGGCAAAGGGTAACTCTTCCAGAAGGCTGCCTGCCCTCAGGAGCTTAACACCAAAAAACTGGAAGAGATACCTAAGAAGTGCCTTGAGAGTAAAGCTTCTGTGAAAATATGTATTTTGTTAGATTTCAGAGAATCTTGGCAAAGGACAAATCATAAAGAAATTATGCTATGTTTGTTCTGCCATTCAGAGTTGCTTATTTAATCTGTTTTACTGTTGTGATAGAAAGAGTCAGAGAGAAGGATGATCTGTGGCCCAAGTTGGAACTTACAGGATGGCAGAATTTTTTACATCATGATGACTGAAGTCTATTCAAAGAGAAACACAGGTAATAAAAATGCAGGTAAATCAGGTATGCTGGGGTCTTGGGAGTGCAAAAGGAAAGTCAAATGGAGGAAGGAAACACTGGGTTTAGTGAAGCTGGCAGAAAACAAAACACTGAAATAACAATATAACCACTGCTGCCCTGCTACATTCTATAGGTGCCTTTGGCTGGAGATCTCCAACTGCTACTGCCCTAATTGAAATCTGGCACCTTTCCCAAGCATTAACACTAATATAACCTGCCCTGTAGAAAGCAGTCTACTTTGGAAAAACAGTTCTTTGATTATTTTTCCTTTTGTACGTGGAGAACACCACTTCAAAGACAGTGGAGATGCAAACTGCTAAGTAGTTAGCCTTCATCATCACTCCAAATTACTAACTCACATAGCTATTTCAAACTTTATAACAAGTGCTAATTGCCCCCCTGCACTAAGCAACAGCATTTTCACTCAAAGTTGTTTCCCATTAGAAAGAAAATACAGATAAAATCAGTTTTGGACCTACATATAAGTATAGATTTAAAAGGTAATTATGTCTTCTTCTGTAGTGAAAAAGAAGTAACCTGAAGCTAAGCCAAACTTATTTGCAAACAGATGTCATAAAAAAAACCCAACACAAATCTAAACTCAAAGAAGACTTGGACTTTTATCTTAGTTTTAATTAAGAAACCAATTCTCATGTGATCATTGTAGCAAGCTAATACTAGAATGTGGGTAATTACAGAGAGCTAATGGCAGACATGCATCCTGCATAATTTGTTTTCATGTCGTTTTCAACAAGCATGTGGACTAACTAGATTATTGCCAGTATAATTTTGCAATCTACATTATTATCGGTCATTAAGTTCAATACTTTATTTATGGAATATGATACTTTCAGCAATGACAGTAGCTCCCCAAGTCCCCAAACCACTCTAGTTGCATCTTGCTAATATTCAAAACATTCTCTGGGACTACAGCTGCTTTTTACAGCCGTTATACTATGTATTTTTCTCCTGCCCAACAGGCAACAAGAACAGAATGTCTGGTAGCTATCAAGAACGATGCATCTAGTTTTAACTAACAAGGTAAAAGCATTACCTTATTTTAAATACTAATTCAACAAAAAGAACATGATGAACAGAAATACAGATTACTCCATATTTAAAGGCAACAACACCAGAACAAAGGCATCAGATTGTTACTAGTAACGAAACAACTTGTGTCAGTACACTAAAACCTACAATCTTATCCCTAAAAGTTGGCATTTCACAGACATCCCCAGTGCAGTTTTGCCCTGTTCTGTGTACCCTATAAACTCTCACAGCGTAATGGTAACAAAGGCGATTAAAGAGTATGCCCATTTGTAGAACATCCTTTAAAGGAAACATACTACTAAAAAAATTATAAAATTGTTTGTTATACTTCCATATATATTTCTTGCAGTAATTTGTTGTACATTTTATTTAAATGTTGTTCTATTTCATTTGGGAAAGATTACAAATATTTTCACCAACACAACAGCCTTTGAGGTGTTCCTTTTCTATTCTCCTTTTCCAGTCAAATTATAAAGATTGCACACACACACCCACACAGATGATCAACCACCACAGAAGGGAATTATTACCAAAACAATTGCTGCCAATATCTGAAAATCACTCTATTTTCCAACCCTCTGCATACTCTCACTTAATCGCCCTGGGAAGTACAACAAGAAACTACTCCATATCCTCAATCTCAATTTTAGGGAATAAACTACATCTATCTTGCAGCTCATGAAAACCTTTATTTTAAAAGTAAACCAATACTCAAAGAGTATTTTCAAGCAGAGCCTTTTCCTTAGAAGGTTTTACACAAAAAGTACAATCTGATGGGTATACCCTATATAACCCTACCAGGCTGACTGGAAATCTGCAGCTGCACGTTTCCTCTTCATGAACGCACAGTAAAAGACAATGACTTTTTCCCATGGTACAAACTGGTAAACGTGGAAATTTATAAGCATTTCCTAATTTAACTACAGGCATCTAATGGGCTAGTAAACTGAGCATTTTGCTTATCCTACCTGCAAAGGATCTATACACTCTAACAAGTGATCTGATTTACACTCCCACATTTCTAATACTCTGATCATACCTACAGTAACAGTAAATTCTTGGGCTGAACAGTTTTGTCCAAATGCAGTGGCTTTTTCATAGGCCAGGACTAAGCCCATTTAAAGCACATTATATAGCTCAGGTCTAGTAAGCTCTGGAAGAGCTGTGCCCCATGACCCTAGGACCAAGAAAAAGAACATCACTTATGTGACTGGATGGAGTCTTTGAGGCCCATATGGTCTTGTAAACATTACTGTCTTCTTCCATCTCACCCACAGAAAGCAGCAGAGGCAGAAGTTTAACTTAGGTGTGGCATTACAAGGTAGAGTTCACAAGCCAGTTCACTGCAGAGCTATATTTAACTAACCTGTTGCTCTTGGAAGTGCACTGTGCAGTGTAGCTGAGATCATTTGTCATCAGGTGTCTCTGCACCACATCATGTCCTGGGTAATGCATTTTTTTCCAATGTCTAACTAGTCACCTAATCTGTCATTATTCTCAACAATGAAGAAATATGAAAGATGTCATATCTTCACCAGTCTGTTCCTTGCAAAACTTCATGAACACATCAACTAGCTCTAATGGAAATTGGTCAATGTCTAAAAAAAAAAAAATTCTATTCTGACATCTTTTATGACAAAAAGTTAATATCTGGTAAAGGGGGAAGAAAGAAGTGGTTAATCCCACTGAAGAAAAGGTACATAAAACTCGACTGTTACGTACTGTAACAAACACATGCTTACTGACCAATGACAAAAATGTACATGCAATTATGAACTACTCCAGAATGGGTATTAGAGACAGAGCTCTTCTTTACTGTAGTCTATGTATCAGAGAAGTGGGACCACAAATCAAGCTGCAAAGAACACTAAAGTCTTGTTTCCAAACATGTTTTATTTCTGCTGCAAGACAACAGCAGTGTATTTCCACAGAATTATTGTACATTAATTCTCCTGTTAAAAGTCCTCTGCATAAACCAGCTCATAGACTGAGAGGATTTTCCTGTATTTGTCTAGGATTTACAAGGATCTTTTAAGCTACCAAAAAAGAAAACACATTGATTTTTTTTTAACATCTTTTTAAAAAGCAATAATAAAATCAACAGATAAAGTAAATGCAACAAATATCTCACAGCTGCATTTCAGTAAACAAGTAATACTCTGTTCTTCTCAGAATCTTACCTAAATATCACTGAGAAGCAGTTCACACAGAACGTTTTCAGGGACAGTGAGGTCAGTAATATGATGTAACCAATGTAATGAATTGTAACAATTATTACCTACTCGAATATTTTGACAGCCACAACCACTACAGTAACCAATTACCTCAAACTTTCAGTTTTCACTACCTCATGCCTTGAGGCATACATGTCACAGGCTATGTAGGTACATGTAGAGTAATGTAATGGACTGTTTTTATCAATTACCTAGATCAGCCCTGAGAAGAGTTAAGTGTACAATGATGCCCACAGATGTTTCTACATTAAAAGGTTGTGAATAATAAAGGTGGAATTTTTCTGAGGAAGCAAGCTTCATAACAAAACCATTTATTTAGAAGAGAAAGACACGCACCACCTCATGAAAAAAGATTTTTGAAAAAAATCAATGCTAACATACTGGTATTATAACTTGGTAGTATTAAACAACAACTGCAATTTTCCAAGCAAGCAGAGCCTTCCTTTAGAAATCTACAGTTCTCCTGCATTCAGAATCGAAGCCCACGAGAGAAGCAGAAAACTACCAAAACATCCTCTGCTCTTCAATTTTTACATTAATGATAAAATGTAACTAATACTTATTATTATGAACAAGGAAATAGTGTTTTATCTGTTGGCTTCTGTGTGTGACCGGGGTACTAATTAGAGTACTGTTCTTACCTACCTACAACTGCATTTCATCCACCTTTACTGTGTGAAAAAGTTAGGTTTAATCTGATAGTAAATGAAAGACAACATAGGCCACAAAAGCTGAAGCATTAATTACACCATCTTTCTCTATGTGCTGCCAGGCACCAAAGACAAAGTAGATTCCTTTAGAGAGATAAATTAATCTTAGGTCTGTTTCCCCAGTCCTTGTCGGCAGTCTGCCAACTATTTACAAAAGCCAGCTATCTAGATCTGCAAGCAAATTTTGGTTAAAATACTTTCACAGAAACACTGCTTAGTATGTCATCTCCAGAGCTAAGTTGTCAGCCTGATTAATACCAAAATTATCAGTCCCCTCAAATGCACTTTTAAAGAGCATTTTGTTTCCTCTGCCAACTCCAAAAAAAGCATTTCATTCCCACGTTTGGTCTACATATATATTAACTGTGTAAGAAATAAGGTTTGATCTTGATCTATCTATCGTCAGCCTAAGGAAGTACTTTGGAGAAAGGTACTTGTAGTTAACAATGAGCAACAAGACTAGTTAGTTATACTACTTGCTGTTCTAGTGTATTGACAAGTCATCACTATGCTAACGCATCTCATGATTTTTCATCATGGTGACAGAGCTCTTGAACCCCTGCACACTGGAGACTGTAAATATAAACATCAGATGCCAAAGCAATAAAGGAAGCAAATCTTTCTTTGAACAGCAAGGAAAAGAAACTTAAGGGATGTTATGTGAGGAGTGGGCACCTCCTCTGGTCCCAGGAATTCCTCCTGCCCAGTCCAGTGTGCCCAGGGAGCTGGGGGGTGGTGCTGTCTCCATCCCAGGCTGAGGGTCACGGCTGCTGCTTTCCTGTTTGCAGGTTCAACCAGTAGTAAAACTGAGCATGTATCCCAGGGACACAGCACACACAGGGCATTGACATGGCCGGTCACACGCACTGCCACAGATGAGGCACTGCCTTCAACAGTACCCACATAGAGGATGCACATAAATACAAGCACTAACAGCAAAGCCCCCTTCACCTCATGGTCTGGCAAAGATGGAAGGTCACTAGTGCACAACATACACAACATTCTCCAGGTTCAGAAGCACATGCCCGTTTGTGGATATCCCACGTACCGTCACAGCCCCCTCTGCCCACCTGGCACCCCTGCCCCAATCCCAGGCCCTGTTACCCACCCAGTGGGTCCCCAACTTGCTGGCTGGTCCAGCTTGGTGGTCACTGCAGACATACAGCACTCGTACACCTGTCTCATAGGCACGCCACACTTGCAGGTCCCCCAAAACCAGGATGGACCTTTGGTCTGCCTGACACCCCAGTCTGGTCCAAAGGCCCAGCTTGCCAGCTGGTCCAGCGTGAAGATGGCCAGCAAATACAAACAAACACCCCGCCCTGCCCCTCCCCATGCACCGCAGCTTTGGGGCAGATAGAGACACTCACTCTCCACCAGCAGCTGGCACCAGGCACACAGGCTGAGACCTGAGGTCCCACTCCTGCCATCGACACCAAGACCCTCAACCAACCTGGTCCCCCTAGTAACTTGCTTTGGGGACACACACCATTGCTCCTCCAGAGGCTGGCAGCCAAGACACTCACCCACCCCAGCAGCTGGTACTTAGACCCCACTTGCTCCAGTAACTGACATAGGCCAGGGGTGCCCACATCCCTGGTCTGACTCCAGTAGCTGGCACCTAGTCCACTCAAACCAGTTCCCTCAGTAGCTGGCACTATGGATATAAAGTCTGTAGGAGAACAACAAGATAATCCAAAGAGCTACAGCCCCTCCAACTCCTGACACTGAGACCCCACTTACTTCCACTGCTGGCACTGCAGACCTGGTGGTGCCTACACCTCCAGTGAGACTCCAGTTGCTGGCTGAGTCTCCACTCAAGCTGGTCTCACTTAAGTCTCTGCAGCACTCACACACACAGGATAGAGTGAGATTACACAGAGAGATAGTTACGAGAAGATCTAGTAAGATAGGACAGGCTGCAGTGATCAGGCACAGAGCTTGACCAGACAAGCATACACTGGCCACAGTTTACACGATTGGCCCCTTTTCTGCCTGGCCCCATTTCGTCTCTTCCCGACTCCCTTCCCCTTCACACTGCCTCCTTGGCTGGCATGGTCCCACTGATGCTCAGGTTTGCATCCTTACCACTCACGAAGTCCTTGTTAGCATGCAGTTTCTCGATAGCCCATCAGTTACTGTGACTGACCAGGATTGTTTCTTGTCTTTGTCTCCATTAAGTTTGTCTGGTAGGTTTGTGTCTCTGTGTATTTTGTTTATGGCTTCCCCCTTTTCCTTATAATCGCATTTGAAAAGGTCTTTGATCAAACAATCTTTCTGAAATAAACATTGCCACATTCCACATAGCCTCATCAATTAGTGACTGACCAGGTTTGGTCCTTGTTACTGCCTCCCTTACTTTTTGTTGGTCAGGTTTGTGTCTCAGAATGTTCCTATTTGTTCCCCCTTTTCTTATTATCCCCTTTTGGCACTGAAAAGGTCCTTGACCAGACACACACGAGCTGATGCTCTCTCCTTTCACATGCCCTTACAGAAATCACACAACTCTTCCACTAATGATACAAAGAAAAACTTTAAAGATACTGTCAGACACTACAGTCCAGGAAGAGTGAGATGAAGACCGCCTCTGGAAACACTAAACACTATGGAGAATATGGAAAAACAAACAACAGCCCCTCACCCCTTGTCCTAAACAAGAATATTTAACAAAAATGAAAAGGGTGCATATAGGGTACGAGAAGACTTTGTTACAGTAAACCAGGATAGTTCACCTGCCCCATCTGAGTATGTAGAGTCCAGAGCACATTTTATCTCTTTGTCACAGTAACCCAGGATCCTTTGCTCCCACATCTGCACCTATTTTTACACAGGTGGCAAGTATGCAGTCAGTTGTGGATCTCGGAATACGGACAACAGTAGCTGCACTACACTAGTGAGGTTGCTAATGAGCAAAACAGGACATTGCATATGTATGATATGTTGATCGGCCAAGTTTTATTATGCACCCCTGCAGTGCTTTCCCTTGAGCTTCACTTCTGAGCAGGGCTCCGCTGCTGTTGGGTCCCTGTTTGATTGAATTGGCATCCTGGGGCTCCCACTGTGGTAACGCTAGGCTTTCATTAAAGCCAAAGCTTTCACTTGCTGAGTGTTGTGCCTTGCCCCGAGGGATCTGCACCTACATTTTGCATTAACAGTGGGGAAAAAAGAAACAGGAGGAAAAAAGTATAATTGTATTAACTTGTAAGCTGAGAGATGAAAAGCTCTCGGGGTTTACAGATAAAGCTTGACATTTCCCTTAAATATACTCTTAAAATTCTAGCTCTTAAATAAATCTAGAAAGGAGCTACTAAAAAAACCCAAATACATGCAATAAATTAAGAGCCCTGTGCCACAAGTAGCAAAAAAGTTACAGATTTTACGGAAAGATGGACTATTTCCAAGCCTAATTGCTGCACTTTTTCCATGACAAAATAAACAAAGATTATCCAGTTGGACACAGGGCTTCATGACAAAGGACTTGTCTATGTATAAAGATTTGCCAGCAGAATCATACTGCGATGACACACAGCTTTTACTAGCAAAAGCTCTTTAGAGGAACTTTAGCTGACAGAATAAACATCAGCAATAAGTATAACTGGGTTTGCCCAAAGAATTTTGCTGGCTTAGTCTCATTGGTTAATGTAGTGATCTTTTACATCCCGACAACTGTGTGCAAGTCCTGCAAGAGCACAAAACACTGCTTGCTCAACTTCCAGTGTTACGTGGGCTTCAGAACCTCTGCTTCAACCCACCAGCATTCACATCACATTCTGCCTATTCTCATGAGTAAGAGAACATCTGGAACAGACACCATGACTTCTCTGGTAAGAGTGGAAAATTTTATGGTTGTTGATAATGAGTATGATCTGGTACAACAAAGTGGTAAAGTGGAGATAAAGCGGGTACATGGTAAGAAAATAAAAATTCTAACATTGCTGTCCACAGCGCACATCCTCCAGGCACCAAATTCAAACCCCAGAACGTAAACATTCAAAACAACTGCTTTAAATAACGCATCAGATCTTTTCTAAGTCCCATAAAGATTTTACTGAAAAACATCACTTCCATTAATATTCAGAGCCCTTTCTTTCTAGCCAAGATTTGATGTCAGAGTTGTGACCAGGAGACAACGTGGAAACATGGCTGGCTGGGCATATACAACTTCCTGATGAAGGAACACTAAGGTAATCTGAATTTAGTCTAATGAAAAATTGGTAAAGAAATACAGTCCTTTCCAAATCTGAAAGCTGGCTCAAACCAAGTGGCTGAAAGGAAGGCCAAAATGAGCCAATCTGTGGGGTAGGTTCAAAAGTCCTCTGAGATAGTACCTGGAGACCTGTGTCCAGTTCTGGGCTCCCCAGCACAAGAGAAACATGGACATGCTGGATGAATCCAACAAAGGGCCAAAAGATGATTAATCAATTAGAGCATCTCTCCTATGAGGAAAGGCTGAGAGAGCTGGGACTGTTCAGCCTGGAGAATAGAAGGCTCAGGGGGGATTTCATCAATGCATACAAACAGCTGAAGGGAGGCTGCAAGGAGCACAGAGCCAGACTCTTTTCAGTGGTGCCCAGTGATAGGACAAGAGACAGTGGGCACAAACTGAAACACAGGAGGCTCTGTCTAAACATCAGGAAACTCTTCTTTACCATGAGGGTGACGGAGCACTGGCACAGGTTGCCCAGAGAGGTGGTGGAGTCTCCCTCCTTGGAGATATTCCAAAACTGACTGGACATGGTCCTGGGCACCTGGCTGTAGGTGGCCCTGCTTGAGCATGGGGGGTTGGACCAGATGACCTGCAGAGGCCCCTTCCCACCTCAGCCAGTCTGTGATTCTGCAACAGCACAACAGAAAGCAGTAACTGATTTTCACTCTATACTAAACACTAGGCTTTCAGAAGCATTCTCCTGTGAAAGAAGCAAGCGCAACTCAAATAGTACTTTGGGGTAGAGCTCCAAGCGCTATCCTTGAGACACAAAGCACGCCTGTGAGCATGTTCCCTATTGAACGCCAGATACATTGGAGTATTTAAAATGGGATACCATTTCCCCCCGCACTTCAGAAGAGACTGCCAAGAATTAAGAAAATCAATATGGAACTAGTACTTGGGATGAAAATTCCACATATAGAGATCAAGAAACACTAAGCATGACATTAACTGTTCCTATGGCTATAGCAAAGTGCACAGAAAAAACGTAGTTGAGAAGAAAACCCCTCTTCACACCCTCTCTGTGGAATTAGAGAGAAAATATTCTCTTTCAATTCTTAGAGACAGAAGAGTCCTTAGTAAGGCACATCATTCTGAAAGGAAGCCTACAATGTTGTCTTGAACTTGCTTTTGAAATATCACATGTGGTAAGAAAAGAACTAGTAACTGCATTTTAAAATGGAAACCAACTTACAATAACAATGTGAGGTTGCCAGTATAAAATTTGCTGTAGCAGGTTTACATATGTCAGGTTTCTTAATAATTTCTGTGAATTAAAGATAGGGAAACAGCAAAAATTTACACAGTAGTTAGTAAAAGGAACATAATTTGTAGAATAAGAGGAATACTACCAAACATAGTATAAAGAGGATAGAAGCCCATCTAATTTTTTTGTTTCAAAGCTATAATGGTATATATATCAATTAGACTGTTTCTGTACCAAGAACACTCATCAGTAATCTTTCTGGGCCATCCATAATTCACTCACTCTTAGTAGGATTAATTCATTATTTAATGATGGCAAGCACAATGGCCAATATTGTTCTTCAGCAACCAAAACTGACAACAAATCCTCCATGCGAAGTGTTTCTGCAAAAGATTTGCGGCATGCAGTAGCAACTTACATACAAATAGCATAGAATATATTCCATCAAATGCTTCTCTTCATTCTACTTATGATGACACATTAATAACCTGAATATTTAATTTTTTGTTTAATTGACAGGCTGACAGCCATTTCCAGGTTTTCTCTCTATTAGTTCCTTCTCTGAAATGCAATTCTCATTTAACCAGGTGTTTAGGATACCCAAGAAACAACATTAAGAGATGGCTAAGCCTAAACTTCTTAAGTTTCACACAGTAAATATTTTAAACAGTCTTAAGAATTTGATTCTTAGGTGTCAATTTCTCATACCAAATGCTGGAATATTTCTTTGCTGCATGTGAATTTAAAAAGCACAACATTAAAAAAAAGTAAGAATCTTAGCGTCCTATTGGGCACACTGCAACACTCTCAATAGCAAGAAGAAAAGAAGCAAACTGTGTTTAGCAGGACTACACCTTTCACATTTTCAAGTTCTACTGCTCATACAAAAAGGAAAGTGCAATCCATATATCACATCTGAAGCATCTTCTTTTCTAATACTGAAGGAGGTTTAAGAATCAAGGAAACACACAGTCATCTCAAAGTTCTTCAAATTGAATTTATTAGTATTTGCTATTGCTTGCAGTATTTGCTGCATGCAAACAAGAATCCTTTGAAATATGAAAAGATTTTGCAATCATTTTTCAGAGAAATGAATCAAAGCAATTTCAATGCTGCTAAACTCACAAAAAAGGTAGTATTTATTTTTACATCACATCAAGGTGTTTTTTCCGAATAGGGATCATTGCCTCTCATAATCCAAAACACCAACCAAACTTCAGTAAGGGAAGAAAACTCAGCTCTATCTCCCTCTCTAATTAAGAATAAAGTTGTAGAAAAATATTAATTTTACTTTAAAATCCCAGTTTATGGTCTCAATTTTGAACTCAACTTTGTCAATGTTGTAGGTGATAATAAATGGAAAACAATTTGTGCTGTTTCTGCAAATGTTTCCTGCAGTTAACACACAATGGCAGCAAGCAAAACCCGTTACATACATTTAGTATCTCACTGAATATTTGTAGGCTTTCTTTCTTAAAACTGGAACATTTAAAAATAAAACAAATAAAAACCCAACACATAGTACTTGTATCCAGTAAGATTTTTTTTTTATATTTTCAGTTTATAATTTCCTACCAGTTCATCTCCAAATTGCCTACCAAGATCTGAATTAAAGCGTCCATGTTTTGACATCAATACCACCTAACACAACACAGAAAGTGCCATTTCAGGAGATGGTGCTAATAGCAGCTTCTTAGCATACACAGAGTCCTGAACTCCTATTTTGGTATGTAAATAAAACAGAAGTTTTTAATTAAAATCACAAATTTGTAGCTACAGAAAGAAACTGATTTCCTTATATATAAGGCTGAAACACATTTAACTTTGTGTGTGTACCATTAAAATAAGTTGATTACTATAAAGAAATTACTTTAAATGTCATAAAACATACTGAAATTGATATACTTAAAATGATGCCAAGGCAAGAGGAAAGTGGTGAAATCAAGACGAGGTGTTCAGATATAGCCACATTTCAAAAAGATCAAGTTTTCAATTTTAAAAATAATTCTACTCTTTCAGCTGATGGGACAAGAAGTCTGAAGAGAAGTCTGGCTCAAAGCTGTCTTCATACCAAGGTCTTCTCTATATATAGTTTGAATGTACAGTATGTATTCACTACTGACTTTTCCATTTAGGCATGTGAACTAACATACAGGTACATCAACAGAGAGAGGGTAATCAGACCATTATAAAACAAATCACACTCTTTCTACTTAAAGAACTTTCTCCCCACATTAAACTATATATATGTGTACACAAGCATGCACACACATAGGTAAAACATGATATAAGTAAATGGACAAGGTAGCATTTGAGCACTGAAGACTGAAACTTCTTATTTGGATAAATTAATGTTATGCTGACCGTATCTGTTGACAAAGAGTTAAAGAATATCCAAACACTGAACTAAGGCATACTGCTACCTAAGCACTCGAACTAGTATTTACAGAGGCATGAGCCAATTTTTGACAGAAGACTATATTTTAACCAGCAATTAACATAGATGATTTAAATCAATCCTCCCAAAACTTCAGCCCCCAAAGAGATTACTTTTACACTGATATGTTACTTATGCTACTGTAACTGGTGTCCTTACCACAATGGTCACAAAGGCAAGTCAGCACTAGAAATCTGTTCCTAGGAAAAGGACTACTGGCATAATACCTCAACACGTATTGTGGTAGAGCATATTCACATTTGGCTGCCTTCACTGGCTTTGCCTGTCACCACAACACTGAGCTGTGTTAGCAAAAGATGTGTCTCTGTTCAGCACACCATAATGTTAAAAATTTCTGTGTATAATGCAGTATCATGTGTTCTGAGAAACTGAGGGAAGTCAGGACCTAATGTCTTCAGGAACGTACCACAGTTTACTCTCTACATTCTTCCAGTCTCTCCATATTGCTAGAAGTTTGAAGCCTCAACAAGTACTCTTAATCCATTTTAGAAACTACACAATGAATCCACAAAACAACCTACCTACCTAATTGGTACGGGCAAACTGTCATGTTCTTCAACATACTGCAACATACACACACTGGTTATTAGTGCAAAAAAAAGTTGCCATAAAACTTACAGAATTGTACTTAAACACAGGCCTGAAAATTCAAAGAGGGCCAAGATACTTAATTTTAAGAATAAGGCATTCTAAGTTCCACCTTTTTCAATTTCCTTCTTCTCTGGGGAGATCCCACAGAACAAGGGACAAAACACATCCCAAATGGCACAGTACAACTGCAGCTGCATGGTGTTTAGTTGCCAGCTGGAATTAAACCACAACAAGTATGTAACTGTCACAGAAGTCTCCAACACCAAAGTGTAAAGGTTCCTCTCACACTGTATTTTCAGTTCTCTGCTTCTCCCATTTCTGAGACTTAATTTGTTCTTTCCTTCTTCCAGGCCATTTTCCACATAAGAGGAAATTTTCACAGCTGAAACAAATACAAAGGCTTTACTTTGTCAGTCATACAGTTTGGGACAAGTAAACTCTCTGTATCACTGTCGTGGTTTCAGCCCAGCTGGTAACAAAGGACCACGCGGCCGCTCGCTCACTCCTCCCGCCCCCCTCCGGTGGGATGGGGGGAAGACGGAGGAGAGGAAAAAAAAAAACCTGGAACCTCGAGGGTTGAGATAAAGGCAGTTTACTGGAACAACACAAAGAAATTGCAACAACAACAACGGTACTAATGAAAAAGTATACAAAAAGAGTGATGCACAGTGCAACTGCTCACCACCCGGGACCCGACGCTCTGCCACTTCCCCCACCGAAAAGAAGAGCCCACCCTCCGGCCCGCTCCCCCTTTATATACTGAGCATGATGTCACATGGTATGGAATAGCTCCTTGGCCAGTTCAGGTCAGCTGCCCCGGCTATGCCCCCCACCTCCCAGGTTTCTGTAAAAAAAAAATTAACTCTATCCCAGCTGAACCCAGGACATTATCCACCCCTTATTCTATACCATCTACATCATGCCCAGATCTTACATTTTCCAATCGACCACTACCACTTCCTTGTCTTATATATGTAAGTATATGGACTTGCGTCCGTCCCCGTCGCCCCCCTGCACACACACACACACACACGCAAATGGTATTCCTTTAGCGTATGGGCTATCCCTCTAATGCGTCCATTGATTTTATTTAGTCCATGACTTTGGGGCTCCATCTGTTGTAACAGTTCTTCAGGATAAGAGAGATGGTGTGAGATGTTGGGTTGTTGTATGCTGCCTCTGGAACTTGTGGCTAGTACATTTGGTGCAACTCACGCCCTTAGTCTGCAGGTCGAAGACGTTGATCTTGAGGAAATTGCTGGGTGTCAGTTCAAGTTCTGTCGCTGTTGTACTTGGCTTAGTTTCAAAGTCCATCCCGCAGTCATTTGGGTAATTCTTACAGTAATACCCTTGATATGGCATATAGACACTATAGATACAATGACATGCATTGGCAGGGTATTTAGCAGTTAGGTATCATACAGCCCAATTCACTGGCTATTCTCTCCCAAAATCAAATCTCCCTGAGGTACACATCGAACTTCTCCATCCTTCTGCATCACCCACCAGGTGTACCCAGGTCCCTGAGCAAAAACAACCCCTTGAATGGGTTTGCCTCTGCTTGAGGGAGGACTAACCCAGACTGTCTTTCCTAACATACTCCTCATGCGCACTACAGGGACTTTATCGCCTTCTACAGTATGTGGAAGTCTTGGTTGGGCGGGGCCAGCCCGATTGGCGGATCCTCTAGTATTAACTAACCAGGTGGCTTTTGCTAAATGTGTATCCCAATGTTTGAAAGTCCCACCCCCCATCGCTCTCAATGTAGTTTTCAGCAGTCCGTTGTATCGTTCGATTTTTCCGGAGGCCGGTGCGTGATAAGGGATGTGATATACCCACTCAATGCCGTGTTCTTTGGCCCAGGTGTCTACGAGGTTGTTTCGGAATTGAGTCCCGTTGTCCGACTCGATTCTTTCTGGGGTGTCGTGTTGCCATAAAATTTTCTCTTCAAGGCCCAGGATAGTGTTCTGGGCAGTGGCATGGGACACAGGGTATGTTTCCAGCCATCCAGTGGTTGCTTCCACCATTGTAAGCACATGGCACTTGCCTTGGCGTGTTCGTGGGAGTGTGATATAGTCAATCTGCCAGGCCTCCCACTGTTTATATTTCAGCCATCGCCCCCCATGCGACAGGGGTTTTTGCCGCTTGGCTTGCTTAATTGCGGCACATGTTTCACATTCGTGGATGACCTGTGCGATAGTGTCCATGGTCAAGTCCACCCCTCGATCTCGAGCCCATCTATATGTTGCATCTCTCCCCTGATGGCCTGAGGTATCGTGGGCCCACCGAGCCATAAATAGCTCACCCCTACGTTGCCAGTCCAGGTCCACCTGAGACACTTCAATCTTGGCGGCCTGATCTGCCTGCTGATTGTTTTGATGTTCTTCAGTGGCCCGACTCTTGGGTACATGAGCATCTACGTGACGTACTTCTACCACTAGCTTCTCTATCCGAACAGCGATATCTTGCCACAGTGCAGCAGCCCAAATGGGTTTACCTCTGCGTTGCCAGTTGCCCTTCTTCCATTGCTGTAGCCACCCCCATAGGGCATTTGCCACCATCCATGAGTCAGTATAGAGATAGAGCACTGGCCACTTTTCTCTTTCAGCAATATCTAATGCTAGCTGGATGGCTTTCACCTCCGCAAACTGACTCGATTCACCTTCTCCTTCAGCAGTTTCTGCAACTAGTCGTGTAGGACTCCATACAGCAGCCTTCCACCTCCGATGTTTTCCCACGATGCGACAGGACCCATCAGTGAACAGGGCATATTGCCTCTCATTTTCTGGTAGTTTATTATACAGCGGGGCCTCTTCAGCCCGTGTCACCTCCTCCTCTGGCAACATTCCAAAGTCTTTGTCTTCTGGCCAGTCCGTGATCACTTCTAAAATTCCTGGGCGACTGGGGTTTCCTATGCGAGCCCGTTGTGTGATCAGTGCAATCCACTTACACCACGTGGCATCAGTCGCGTGATGTGTAGAGGAAACTTTCCCTTTGAACATCCAGCCCAGCACTGGCAGTCGGGGTGCTAAGAAGAGCTGTGTTTCAGTACCAACCACTTCTGAAGCGGCTCGAACTCCTTCATATGCTGCCAATATCTCTTTTTCAGTTGGAGTATAGCGAGCCTCGGATCCTCGATATCCCCGACTCCAAAACCCCAGGGGTCGGCCTCGGGTCTCTCCAGGTACTTTCTGCCAAAGGCTCCAGGTAGGGCCATTCTCCCCAGCTGCAGTGTAGAGCACATTTTTAACATCTGGTCTTGTCTGGACTGGCCCAAGAGCTACTGCATGAACAATCTCCCGCTTAATTTGTTCAAAGGCTTGTTGTTGCTCAGGCCCCCATTTAAAATCGTTCTTCTTCCGGGTAACTTGGTAGAGAGGACTTACAATTTGACTGTAATTTGGAATATGCATTCTCCAAAAGCCCACAACACCTAAGAAAGCCTGTGTTTCCTTTTTATTAGTCGGTGAGGACATAGCTGCTATTTTGTTGATCACGTCCACAGGGATTTGACGACGCCTGTCTTGCCATTTTACTCCTAAGAACTGGATCTCCTGCGCAGGTCCCTTGACCTTACTTTCTTTTATGGCAAAGCCAGCCTTCAAAAGGATTTGGATTATTTTCTTCCCTTTCTCAAAAACTTCTTCTGCCGTGCTGCCCCATATGATGATGTCATCAATATACTGCAGGTGCTCTGGAGCTTCACCTTTTTCTAGTGCAGTCTGGATCAGTCCATGGCAAATAGTGGGGCTGTGTTTCCACCCCTGGGGCAGTCGATTCCAGGTGTACTGGACACCCCTCCAAGTGAAAGCAAACTGTGGCCTGCACTCCGCTGCCAAAGGAATGGAGAAAAATGCATTAGCAATGTCAATTGTGGCATACCACTTAGCTGCCTTTGATTCCAGTTCATATTGAAGCTCTAACATATCTGGCACAGCAGCGCTCAGCGGTGGCGTGACTTCATTCAGCCCACGATAATCTACTGTTAGTCTCCAATCCCCATTAGATTTCCGCACGGGCCATATGGGACTATTAAAGGGTGAGTGAGTCTTGCTGATCACTCCTTGGCTCTCCAATTGGCAAATCAGCTTATGGATGGGGATCAGGGAGTCTCGGTTGGTGCGATATTGCCGCCGGTGCACCGTCGTGGTAGCAATTGGCACCTGTTGTTCTTCAACCTTCAGCAACCCCACAACCGAAGGGTCTTGGGAGAGACCAGGCAGGGTAGACAGCTGCTCAATCTCCTCCGTCTCCAATGCAGCTATACCAAAGGCCCAACGGTACCCTTTTGGGTCCTTGAAATACCCCCTTCTGAGATAATCTATACCAAGGATGCACGGGGCCTCTGGGCCAGTTGCAATGGGGTGATTATGCCACTCATTCCTGGTTAGACTCATTTCGGCTTCCAATACGGTTAGCTCTTGGGATCCCCCTGTCACACCAGAGATACAGATGGGTTCTGCCCCTTTATAACTTGATGGCATTAGGGTACATTGTGCACCAGTGTCTACTAGAGCCTTATATTCCTGTGGGTCTGACGTGCCAGGCCATCGAATCCACACTGTCCAGTAGACTCGGTTGTCCCTCTCCTCCACCTGGCTGGAGGCAGGGCCCCTCTAATCCTGGTTAGAATATCTGTTACCCACTTTTTGCACATGTGAATCAGAAGTCCCTTCAAGAGGATCAGAAATGAGATCGGCCCATCTACTGCGCCCGGGGGACTGCTCACGGGAAACTGGAGCAGCAATTTTCCAAGAAGAATCTTCTTTTCTGGTTGCTTTTTCTCGCAACTCCTGTACCCATGAATCCAAGACTGAGGTAGGTTTTCCATCCCACTTCCTCATGTCCTCTCCATGGTCACGCAGGTAAAACCACAGGTTAGCCCGTCGTGTGTACTTTCTCTCTCCTCTCTCTTGGGCAGAGGAATGCTTACTCCCAATAACTGCAATGCGGGCCTGTACAGGTGAGGAGGAGGACATATCTACTTTGAATTGCTGGAACTCTCGGGACAATTCCTCTACAGCTGAGACACAGGCCCGTAGGGAGGAAGAGAGACTTCCTTCATATTGCCGGAGTTGGACAGCCAATTCATCCACCGTTTGTCCACAGCCTTCTTTCCAGGACATTACTGCCAATGAGTTGGCATAGGTTGGTGGTGCACTTCGTAGAAACTTCCGCCACATCGGTTGTGTGCATTGGACTTCATCTGGATCTGTGGGTGACTGCGCATTTTCTGGATCATTATAAATCACCTCCAGCACGGCTAATTCCCTCAGGTACTGGATACCTCTCTCCATGGTGGTCCACTTGCCTTGGTGACATGTAACTTCATCCCTGAAAGGGTATCTTTCCTTTACACCTAACAGAAGTCGCCTCCAGAGGCTGAGGACTTGTGTTTTTCTCCCAATCGCCTTGTCGATACCCCCTTCTCTAGACAGAGATCCCAACTGCTTGGTTTCCTTACCCTCTAATTCCACACTACTAGCCCCATTATCCCAGCATCGGAGCAGCCAGGTAACAATGTGCTCACCTGGGTGGCGGCTAAAATCTTTTCGCATGTCACGCAACTCACTCAGGGATAGAGATCGGGTAATTATTTCAGGTTCTGCCTCTTCCTCCTGTTCTCGCGATGACCCTGGCTCATCTTCATCTCTCACTGAGCGAACTGATTTCTTTGTGTGTTTCTTTTTCTGTACAGGGGCGACTGATACTGGCACAGGTTGGTTCTCTGGTCTAGTGGCAGTATCTGTCACCGGGGTAGGGTTAGCCACGGTGCATGTTGTCGGGGTTGGGGTAGCCACGGTGCATGTTGTCTTGTTTTCCGTCTTTTCCCCCTTTTCCCCCTGGGGGTGCTGCATAATATCAAGCAGTGTTTGGTAGATACCGGCCAGGGCCCAGCACAGTGTAGTGAGTTGTGTGTCTCTGGGATAGCCACAGCATTTTCCTTTCAAAAATTCTATCACTTCATGAGGGTTCTGCAGTTGTTTGGGAGTGAACTTCCAAGTCACTGGAGGTGAGAAGTTCTCTAGATACCTGCCCACATCCTCCCACATGCCGTGCCACCCATAAATATCCAGCTTTGGGACAGATCTCTGGGTGGTTCTCTTAAAGAGCCTCTTTGTAGCCCTAGACAAGACCTGAAACATAGTCAGGAGGCATAGCACTAACAGCACACAGGCTTGCGCATCCCAAGGATATTCAAAATTCTCGAAAACTGTTGTAATTAGTTGGAAAGAGAAAAAGGAGGGGAGCGGATGGTGGGAAGTATCCCCCCCTAACTTCCCCATGGGTTGGGTGTAATTACCAATAAAATCCGACAGAAGGTGCCCAAAGTCTGGAAATGATATCACTGCCTCATACAGATAACAGCTTAACCTCATGACCAGTGGATGTAATCATTTCACAAGTCGACATTGCCCAGTACAGCAAAATGATAATCCCAATCACTCTCCCAGAGATGAGATACGCAACTACAGGCAATACATAAAGCATATAAGAACTTACAAAATGCCACCATGTAAACAGCTGAATCAACACTGTGACTAACATCTATTTATCTAGTATAAGAAATGCGTATGACAAATTTGTTTCAACACGCTCTGGCCAGATCTGTTGTTATCTCAACCCTTCGTGGCCCCACGTTGGGCGCCAAAAAGGACTGTCGTGGTTTCAGCCCAGCTGGTAACAAAGGACCACGCGGCCGCTCGCTCACTCCTCCCGCCCCCCTCCGGTGGGATAGGGGGGAAGACGGAGGAGAGGAAAAAAACAAACCTGGAACCTCGAGGGTTGAGATAAAGGCAGTTTACTGGAACAACACAAAGAAATTGCAACAACAACAACGGTACTAATGAAAACGTATACAAAAAGAGTGATGCACAGTGCAACTGCTCACCACCCGGGACCCGACGCTCTGCCACTTCCCCCACCGAAAAGAAGAACCCACCCCCCGGCCCGCTCCCCCTTTATATACTGAGCATGATGTCACATGGTATGGAATAGCTCCTTGGCCAGTTCAGGTCAGCTGCCCCGGCTATGCCCCCCACCTCCCAGGTTTCTGTAAAAAAAAAATTAACTCTATCCCAGCTGAACCCAGGACAATCACCTACAAATGGCTGAACACAATGGTATGCCCCCTGAGCATAACGTTATGGTTGGCATCTTGTTAACCAATTTCTTGTTAAAATTGATTTATTTACAGTGCAGAACACTTTCACAGTTTTACTATTTACAGTGCTTATACACTGCAGAACCACCCTTAATGACAGTACAAATCTAGGATTCCATTTAAGTGGTTGATTACCTGAACTTTAGTAAAGCCTTTGACACCACCTCCCACAGCATTCTCCTGGAGGAACTGGCTGCTCATGGCTTGCTGTGCACTCTTTGCTGGGTAAACAACTGACTGGACGGCTAGGCCTGAAGAGTTGTGTTGAACGGAGTTAAATCCAGTTGGTGGCCGGTCACAACTGGAGTTCCCCAGGACTCAGTATTAGGGCCAGTTCTGTTTAACATCTTTATCAATGATCTAGACAAGAGGATCAAGTGCACCCTCAGTAAGTTTGCAGATGACACCAAGCTGGGTGGGAGTGTTGATATGTTCGAGGGTAGGAAGGCTCTACGGAGCGATCTGGACAGTCTGGATTGTTGGGCTGAGGCCAGTTTTGAGAGATTGAACACGGCCAAGTGCCAGGTCGTGAACCTGGGTTGTAACAATCCCAGGCAATGCCACAGGCTTGGGGAAGAGTGGCTGAAAAGCTGCCTGGTGGAGAAGGACCTGGGGCTGTTCATTGGCAGCTGGCTGAATATGAGCCAGCAGTGTGCCCAGGTGGCCAAGAAGGCCAATAGCATCCCGGCTTGTGTCAGAAATAGTGTGGCCAGTGGGACTAGGCCTGACACTGGTGAGGCCACACCTCAAATACTGTGTTCAGTTTTCGGCCCCTACTGTGGTTTAAGCCCAGCCAGCAACGAAGCACTATGAAGCTGCTCGCTCACTCCTCCCCCCATGGCTCCAGTGGGATGAGGAGCAGAAAATATAAAGAAAAGTTCATGGATTGAGACAAGGACAAGGAGAGGTCACTCACCACTTATGTTCACGGGAAAAAAACAGACTCAACTTGGGGGAAAACCAAAATCAGTTTAATTTGTTACCATTCAAATCAAAACAAGGATAACAAGAAGTAAAACCAAATCTTAAAACAACTTCCCCCCACCCCTCCCTCCTTCCCAGCTCAACTCCACTCCAGGTTTTCTCTACCTCCTCCCCACAGCAGCACAGGGGGATGGGGAATGGGGGTTGTGGTCAAGTTCATCACACATTGCCTCTGCTGCTCCTTCCTCCTCAGGGGAAGGACTCCTCACTCTTCCCCTCCTCCAGTGTGGGGTCCCTCCCATGGGCTGCAGTCCTCCATGAACTTCTCTGGCATGAGTCCTTCCCACAGGGTGCAATTCTTCATGAACTGCTCCAGTGTGTTCCAGGGTTCTTTCCATGGGCTGCAGTCCTTCAGGCACAGACTGCTCCAGCGTGGGCTTTCCCATGGAGTCATGGCCATCTTCAGGGGCATCCCCTTGCTCTGGCATGGGGTCCTCCATGGGCTGCAGGTGGGCATCTGCTCCCCTGCTCACCTCCATGGGCTGGGGGCGACAGCCTGCCATCTCACCATGGGCTGCAGGGGCATCACCTCCTCCTGTGCACCTCCTCCCCCTCCTTCTTCACTGACCTTGCTGTCTGCAGAGGTGTTCCTCTCACATTCCAATCTCCTCCCATGCTGCAGGTTCCACTTCTTAAAAATGTTACCCCAGAGGTGCTACCACTGTTGCGGATTGGCTTGGTCTTGGCCAGAAGTGGATCCAACTTGGAGCTGGGGAAGCTTCTGGCAGCTTCTCACAGGAGCCACCCCTGCAGCCCCTCCCCCACTACCAAAACCCATGCCACACAAACCCAAAACAGCCCCTCACTACAAGAAAGACACTGAGGTGCTAGAGTGTGTCCAAAGCAGAGCAACAAAGCTGGTGAAGGGTCTAGAGAACAGGTCTTAGGAGGAGCAGCTGATGGAACTGGGGTTGTTTAGTCTGGAGGAAAGGAGGCTGAGGGGAGACCTTATCACTCTCTACAACTACCTGAAAGGAGGTTGTAGCGAGGTGGGTGTCGGTCTCCTTTCTCAAGTAATGAGTGAGATGATGAGAGGAAACAGTGTCAAATTGCACCATAGGAGGTTTAGATTGGATATTAGGAAAAATTTCTTTACTGAAAGGGTTGTCAAGCACTGGAACAGGCTGCCCAGGGAAGTGGTTGAGTCACCATCCCTGGAGGTATTTAAAAGATGTGTAAATGTGGCACTTAAAGACATGGTTTAGTGGTAGACTTAGCAGTGTTAGGTTAATGGTTGGACTTGGTGATCTTAAGGGTCTTTTCCAACCTAAATGATTCTATGATTCTTTTTAAAGCTCATCATATTTAGACTATGCACTACATATTACAGAGTACTTGTTTTAAACCTACACAGGCCATTTCATTTTTACTAACAGCTTATATAAGTTAATAGAGTTGCTTTAAAAGTCTTTGGAAAAGAAAACAGTTCTCTCTTAGTTGGGATTTGAACACACCTTTTGCCCTCAGTAGCTTGTAGAACTTCATTTTTTGCATGTGTCAGACTCCCCACAAGCCCTGCAAACATATTAACTGCTGCAATAGCGGCTGGCTCCTCTGCCCCTACAAAATACACATATTGGGAGGCTGTCATCTGGACATGTATATAATCCTTATAATGGGATCTAAGGGGTAGACAACTCAGTCCTCTTAATGTAAGTGACAAATTATAGGAGACACCAAAACCAAGAAAGAATTGATATATTCTGGTAAGTTAACCTAAAAGGAATATGAGAAAACATTGCAGGTCCTCAGCTTCAAGAGACAGCTCATACTCGCGTAGATCTTTTAATTTACAATTTACTTCAGAAAATAGGATTATTCTGATGCAAAGTCAGAATAAGTTTTGTTAAAAAAAACCCAAACAAACCATGATACATATCAGACAACATGTGAAGGAAAAAAAGCCTTATTCCCCCAAACACACTCAAATAAGCATGGTTTGCTGGCTGACTTCTCAAACTTCATCCCACATTTTTACTAAGGAGAAAAAAGACATGAGAATTTAAAGCATGCAAGAAATTCAGTGAGATATGTACTTCTTTGATACAGTCTCAAGCTCTGCCCTATGCTGAATGAAGTCACCATCACAGCTATGAACTTTTAAGTCACATTTCAACTACAGAGTTGAAACTAAACACCCAGAGAACACAAACACTACGCTAGGTCTCCGTATTTGAATTTGAGAAGAGTACTCTGACTGTTCTCTGATACAGTAAGGAATCTGAGAATACAGAGAAAGCAAGCTTCACTTATGATCCTTTAACCTATATTCAGTAGAGATTCACATACAAAATAACTAAATGCGTATTGGTCTTGCCAGGCTCTTTGTGTTCACATCTGAACATTTTTCTCAAATCCATATTCATCCACTTGGAACTTTGCTACTCATATTCACAAGTTCCTTCCACAACGTTACTTACAATGAATACCTACTCCTACTCTTTTATGTCTCCAACCTTTTCACTCCTCTCATTTTATATTCAGTTCCAATGTTTTCCCAACAGACTTACACACAGAGGACACCAAAACAAAAATGCCCTCCCTCAGTACTCGCCAATAAAATAGTTTTAAATGTCTTTGCAAGAGACTGACTCCTAAGAATCACATTTGGAAAATGCAGCTCATCAAAAATATTCAGCACATCACAGCTTTTAAAAAGAACAATCCCAACACAGATCATCTAAAGAACCTGAATAAGGAAGAAAAGTTCTTAATTTTTGCCTACAGAGAAGGCTATCTCAAAGTTCTCATGAAGACTGCCTGACAGAGCATATGCTCAGCAGCACCATAAATTGTGCCATGAATGCTCTCATCCCTGCTCACACAATGATTTACTCTTACTGCAATGTGAAAGAAAAATTTGGCCGGTTCTGTCAGAAACAAACAGAGCTGGCAAACACAGACCACAAGACTAAGATAAGAGGCTCTGGACAGAGGATAGGGTTGAGTTCACGCAATTGCTGAGCTTGCCTAGGAGAGAGGTGTTCACATATTTCAGGGATAGGAACAAAATTGCAAGAATGACAAGATGAAAGGGCTACTTAAACAGAAAGCAAGCAAAATGCAGCACATGTAGTGGTGCTCACATGAAGTGCCACACTTTTTTTATAGTATGTGAGGTCGTAGTGGGAAATACAAAAAGCAATGTTACTGCAAGTGAACCAGGAGAAGTAAAAATTTCTGGGACAGCAAATCTGAAATGTGCTCACTGAGAACCAGGAACTGTGGACACTAAAAAGAAAAAGTCTCTATTCTTCTCGGGGAAGAAGAGGAAAGGCACCAGTCTTTTTACAGCTGGAATGCCTATAGAAGACACTAGGTGACGCAGATTAATACTGCTTAACTACTTTTCTGTCAGATGAGGAACAGTTCCACTGCAATCCAGACAAACTGGTTGGACATCAATCAACAAAATACTTGAGGTGCAAAAGGGCTTCCTTTCTTTCTTTTCCCTTCCCACCGTTTTTAAAGAGCTGCTGCTGCTAACATTTTACTGCTATTGAAGACAATAAAGCCCTAGCCTTCGCTGTTCTGACAAACAGAATCAGCAGAGGGCACCAAAAAGCAAAGGGAATTTCAGTGATCTTTCAAAGAGCTTAGTAAAACAGGAAACTACCCATTCCCAAGTGAAGCTGAAGAGTAAAAACCATGAAAATCATCCTCATAAATCAGAGACCTAGACAAGCCTTGCCCACAAGAGAATTTAAATATGCCACGTTAGATTATTTAACTTGATATAGATGCTTACATAGAGAAGAAACCCATAAGCTATATTTCTGCATGAACGGGTTAAGTCAAACCTATCTTCCCAGAAGTTTCAAGAATCAGTCCTCCACAGTCAAAACAACTCTCTGACTAAAAATAGGAAAAGAAGAAATTTCACATCCTACCTGTACCGTTATTCCTACGTTTCAAATCCCTCTGGGGAAAGGGGTGGGGGTGGTGGAGCTACATACAAAGACTAAGTCAGAGAACCTTTAGAAGTCTAAGACTTGCTCTGTACAAAATCTCATTAGATTCACTAGGAATTTAGCCCACGTAGTTTCCATGGACAAACATGTACGACAGCTCTGAAATGCAACAAGACTACAATTTAAGTTTCAATTCAATAATAGGCCTGAAGAAGTAACTTGTCTTCGTAACTGCACCATTTTTTATACTCTAATAAAGCTTGCATAGAGGCCTTTTAATTCTTAAAGGCTTTATTAAGAGAGTTGAAAAAGTAACTTGACTTCATCAACAAAATCACTTTAAATCATATAAATTATCTCCTGTTATGTCAATAAACCATATTGAAAAAATGTATTTACATAAGCTGATGCATAAACTTCACAAATCATAATAGCACTGATGCCACTGATGTCAGCTTCCAAGCCAAACCATATCTTTCACAAAAAGAGAAGACAATTATATACTGTAGCTCCCACGCCACTGCAGGTAGAAAGCAAGGACTGATCAACTTGCAACTTCAATTTAGTATTTATTATACTTTTATTAAAAACATCGAAGTGAACCAGCAAATAAAGTTTAACCTGCTCTATAAGTCAGAGAGATGACAAAGGAAGTTTCACATAGGAGAACACTGAGATGCCATATTTATAAGACCCTTTTATTTATATACAACTTCTCTTCTTGCAATTACCACTCTTAACAAGTACTATCTGCTGGTAACAAATCCCTGGAAACCTTCTTCACACTAGTATTCTATGTACGCATAGGTTTTTTTCCTAGAGATTTGGTGATCAAAAACGTTATCAACTTTCACTAACCATTATATCTGCCATAGCATCTATTTGCTCTCCTGTCTCATACTTAATCCTCTAACGACTGCACCCTTCCTTTTTCTTACCACACACACAAGTATCCCTAGGGAGTTTTTTCCCCTCTTTCTCAGAACAAGAAAGCCTCTAATACCACAGCTGCAGTACCCCCTTGAAGGGAAAAAAAGTTTGTATTTTTCATTCTTGTAGTGCTATGAAGCAGTTAAGGAGACTGTTGGGCCAATAAACAGCAAAATCCCCAGGATGTAGATAAATAAATCTGACAACTGAAAGCAAAGTAGTTGCCTCGGTGAATGGCATTTAAGAACGAGCATGTCAGCAACACCTAATCAAGTTGTAAGCAATACCTGAATAAGGCAGACTATTAGTAGTATCATTCATCTTACCATTCCAGTTGCCTCACTATATATTTGAAGAACTTACTAGAACATTATGCATTTGCTCCAAATACTACTCTCAAAAATCCATTTCCAAATCCAAATGCTATACATTCATAAACATTCTCATGGCTTACAGTTCAATGAACTTCTGTGTAACTCATAAATAAATTAAATAACTTAAAATGGATGTCTCCAGAAAACATCTCAACGCATAATCAGTTTTAAAATACACTTCTTGAGGAAACAAGAAGCATCCTTCTGGTCTTAAGTATAATAAAATCCCCTTCACTCTATACAGGAGTAGGAATTAATTTATATATACTGAAAAATACTAACAAAATGCCCTAAAATGTATGCTTGCTAACATCGATGCTTCCTTGAACAGTTGTTCTTTCTCAACTAACTTGAGAGGATTAAAGATACCTAGAAACTTCATTTTAGTTCGAGAATGGAAGTACAATCGGCTGTTTGGTGCTTCAGAAATATTTGCTACCTCCTTGCATGCAGCACATGGAACCTGCATGTCGTCTCAGGAACACCACAAAGCAAGTCAGTTCTGGATAATCAGTTGATTTTTAGGTTCCAGTTCTACCTTTTGCCAAAGCAGATAAAGCAATTTTAACAGGTTCAAATGCTTATGTTCCCCGAATTAACCTCGCCGAGGTCTCGTCCACCTTCCTTGCAGGCTGCTGCGGGCACACGGGGCCGCTCAGGCTTCCCTGCGGCGACCTCACGCCCAGGCCGCGCGGTCTCCTTCACCCTCTACCTTTACTAACAGGAGCCCAACAGAGCCGGGTACTGCACGAAGCCGCCCCGGGGCGCCTTATGCCCTACTGCCGGAAGATCGCTCCCTTCCCCACCTCGGCTGCCGGTCTCAACGCTGCCGAGTCGGGGGGACCAGGCGGTGCCGGCGAGGCCCCGCCCCGAGCGGGCCCACCGCCCTCCTCCACCCCTACCTGCCGTCCCCACGCCGGTACCTGGGGCCGCGGGGCACGGCGGGGCCGGGCCCCCGCCTCTTCCGCGCGCCCCGCAGTCACCGTCAAGGCTGCCGCGCCGCCTTCTGTCGTGTCGGCCGGGGTGTCCCCTGCTGCCGCCCGGGCCGCGCCTCCACCGCCTGCCCGCGCGATCGCTTCCGGGAGCGTCGGCCCGGCTTCCCCCGCCCATCACAGGGCGAGTCCCCCGCGCGCCCCTCGGCCGTTCTGCGTCCGCGACGCCGTCACTCGCTCCCGCGGCCCGCGACCGCCGCCGCCCGCCATGTTCCGCTCCTCCGGGGCGCCGCGGCCCCGCGCGCACCCCGCCGCCGGCCGGTGACGTCACTCTTCAGCCGCCCCAGCCCCGCGAGGCGGAAAGGAGCTAGCCCCGCCCCACAGGCAGCGACGCGGGGCGTTCTTTGTTTGCACCTGGGGGCGGCAGGGGGGTCGGCCCGCGTACGTCACCGCCACGGCCGGAAGACGAGGCGAGGCAGCCGACACACGCGCCGGCGGGACAACCCGGCACCCTTCAGCGCCTGCGCGCTGGCGCGAAAGCCGCTCTCCCCTTCCCCTGGTCAGCGGCCGGGGGCAGGGCGGCCCCGCCCCCTTTTAGTTTCGGTTTCTCGCTCCGCGCCCCGCCTCGCGCCCGCTGCCCGCGCAGCGGCAAGGCCGGAAGCAGGGCGCAGGTGGGTGCTGTCCCCCCAGCAGCGGGGGCTGCGCCTGCGCCGGGTCCCTTCGGGGGGCGGGGCCAGGCGGATTCCCGCTCCGACGGCGCCTCCCCGCCCCGCCGCTGCTCCGCCCGCCGCCGCTCTAAACGAAACGGAGCGACCAGTCGCCGGCAGCTTGCGGGTGAGCCTGCGGGGCAGCGCGAGACTGAAGGGCCCGGCAGGAAGGAACCCCGAGAGGCGGGCGGGAAGCAGGCCTGCGGGAGGGCCGCGCCTGGGGCGTACGTGCTGCCGCCACCGGCGGGGTACTCGCCGGAACGGGGGGCACTAGGGGCTCTCTTCTCAAAAACGAAGCATCATAAAAGCCATCGAGCCTCTCAACAACGGCCGCCTGACGTCTGCTCAGCTCATACTTAGGGGCTCTGGATTTTCATCTGCTTTCGTGATGCGCAGGAGGGGGTGAGACCGACTAGAAAAAGTCAACAGAACCCACGTGAGCAACGTCACCTGACCTCTGATGAGTCATCAGAGCAACACGATCAACCTTTTGCTACCAGTGCTACAGGGAGACTATCTCTTGATGCAGAACTGCTCAGCAAAGGGAACAAATGAGGTATCGAAGAACTGATTTACTTAAGCTGTTCCCCCTAAATAAGATGTCATCACCCTAACTATTTCCACCTATCAAAACTACCTCCATTCTCTCTACTTCGGTCTAATAAATGTTTCCCCAAATGTGATCCAGGAAAACAAAATAAACCATCTGCTGTAGATACAAAGAATTAATGCTCTAAAGTTAGAGACAATTCACCAGGCATGAAAGTGGTTTAAAATCAGTAAATTATATTCTTGCAGCTGCCAGATGTGAAATGAAAAAGGTATGAATCTACTCAGTAAGAATAGGCAGAATTAACTAGGGGGAGGGGCAGACGACACATACAAAGAGGAATAAATTAGTGCTGTCCTAACTGGACAAGAATTTTTTTCCAGTTTTGGAAGTGGAGAGGGGAAAAGAAATTCCTTCTAATATTCCCATTTTTCTACATATTGTCCCCCACAAGAGGCGCATATAATCATATTTTATAGAGCACATATAAATATGTGTGATGGCCCTTAAAATATCTGAATTCCTGATTAATTTTGAGTTCAGCTATGGATGAGTCTGTTAGGCTTATCCTACCTAACTGCACAATCCAAAGAGGAAAACAAAGAACTGGATCTTTTTTTTTTTAGAATTAGAACTTGTAAAATACTTCCCCTCTTGTGAAAAACATCTTTTTGAAGAGTTGACAGCCCTCTGGATTACAGACTGAGGACTGGGTGCCCATTGAGACAGACAAACGTGAGTAAGTTCAGGAACAAGAAATTACTAAAGAAATGGAAGATCTACTAACTATAACTAAGAAATTCAAAGGTTAGAAATAGTGAATCAAATCATGTAGTTATGTATTTCGGTCATAAGTACCAAGCAAAAAGAAATTCCTTACATTCTATAAGAAAGCAAGTCTAATAGGAATAATACTATGAAAGTAAAATAACTGAAAGTAAGCTAAAAAGGAGTAAAGCAAGGTAAATATTTAGAAATAATAGTAATTTCCAACTCCTTAATGGTAGTGAAAAAATGCCATTGGATTGGTCCCATGGTGCTTTTATTTTTTAATTACTACTGGGTGGTTGATTTGCTTTTTAACTGCATGAGAACGAAGGAATAAGTAACTTGATGACGTCTCTGAAAAGAGATGTCCCAGGAGTAGTTAAGAGTTGCATCTTTGGAGTTTCTTTTCAAATTGAGCAAGTGTCCTTTAATGAAAGTACACCACTGGTGAAACAAGCACCCAAAGGACAAAAAGTATTTTTAAAGCTAAATAAACTGAATATGATTGAAAGGCTCTGCAGGATAATATACTTGCAGCTATCTTTCTGTTTTACTCTAGTAGGAAACCACTGCTTGGACATTAAAGCGAAGTAATATTCCAAGGAATAATAGTTCCCTGTTACAAATACCATTCCTTAAATGCTGTGCTTTGTAAAGAAATTTACTCTGTTCTGTTATTTAATATTTTAAGAACGACAATTCCAGCTTTAAGTATTTCATTCATTTAAAAATCATAGGTATTAAACACATACAGCATGTTACACTTCAAAGAAAAATCCAAGAAATTACAAACATGTAAAAAGGGTCCCCTGACTCATGCACTGAGGCTTAAAAGCTCCCACCTCCAAAGCAGCAATTATTTTAAGATGTACCTCAATTATAACAACTTTGCAAAACCAGGTAAAATGGGAAATTTACTCTGTATCTGTGCTATAATAGATCTTTTTATAAAAGAAGAGGCAAAATACTGGTTTCGGTGCTACGAAATTAAACGGGTTCTTGGTACTACCAATAATGCTCTCAACAATGACACATCCTTAATGCAGTGAGGCCACACATGAAAAATCTTAGACTTTGGTTTTCTGCTGATGTCACTGAACATGAATTCAAGTTCTCATGTGCCAAGTCAACAAAATCAAGTAATTGGGTTGGAAGCCGGGGAATTGTTTTCATTAAGGTTGCAACATTCCCTTAGCATGTGTGGTATAGAACTTTTGTCATGCTGTTGTCCAGGAAATGAAGGCTGGGCTTGTGGACAACCTACTGTAAAATATATGCAGATTGCGAGTCAAATAATATCCTCTACATTTCTCCTGTAATGCAAAAACTGATCACACACAGCCAGGCACAGAGTGGTAAATTATTTCACTGAAACATGCATATTGAATAATCAAAGAGATGCCAAACTATTCTGAAGGCATGCTTTTCATAAAGTTTCTAGTATGAATACAAAAAAGTCTAACAATTAATAAAAATTTTTAGATAAATAAATCAGTGAAATCAGGCATTTCACCTTTAAATGATATTCCTACCAAAATGAACAGATGCTGTCTCTTAGTAATGGCAGAATAAATCAGAACTCTCTTTTTCAAAGTAATTCACACTGGAAGCTAAAAACCAGTTCACAAACTGACACAAAAACATAGGCATATGTGAAATACAAGCAGAGAGTGGTAAAGAATTGCAACTGTACCCTAGTACTGTAACCAACTGCTTTAGGAAGCACTACTTATGGTTAAAAAAAAAAGTATATCCATATACACAAGCCCTTCAAAAAATTAAAAAACAGAACAACAGACATCCAGTCGGCCTATACCCCCCAGGGACACTAACTGAGCATTAGTGCTCTATCTTTTCTTTCAAAACAAGAGCACAGAGTTCAGTGGCGTATCTGAGAAGAACATCGATGTCTGTTCTGAAGATTGTTCACTGTTTTGCCAAACAAGTGGTCATTTTAATCAAGGGATCAACTAGAATTTCCTATAAAATGCAAGGCAAACAGCTTCATGTATTCTCACAGAAAAATAAAAGCTCTTACCAAATAAAATTGACTTTTGAGGGAAAACATATCTTTGAAATATACCTAAAACACATTCTTTCTGCTTTTTATACTAGCTCCACTTTAGTCAGCTCTTCAGTTGGGAATTCTCATTTGGTGCAGAATCCCACCATCCTGACATACACAAAAAAGTAAAGTTGTGGCCCAGTTCCTCTATCAATATGGAGGCAGGTAGTGTGCCAAACAACTCAAAAGGCTATGCACTCTTCTGAAATTTAAAGCACGTAAGCTGCCACACCCCTTCCTACTCCCTCCCCTCAAACCTGTGAAGCACCTAACAAACAGAATTTGCAACAAAACTTAAAACAGTTTTAATTACCCTGACATGAAATAAAACTAAGGGAAGACAATCAAACACGGAGGTGATCTTCCATGTAATGACAGAAAAGGAAGAATGTTAAAAGGGAATGCCAATGTTTAGTTGGTGCACTAGGATGGCTCTGAAATGACATTTCCCCCACCTGCTCTTTACCAAAGAATCTTCCAGGAACAGAGGGCACAAGGACCAAAACCAAAGCAGTGAATACTATTGAAAATAGTTAACCAGTTAATCAACTGGAAACTTAAAATAATTTAGCCATCTTCTGGATAGCATGTTTGACTAATACCTGTAGGTTAAACCAGCCCCCAAATCTAGGATGGTACCTAAAAATAAAATTAAATTTTTTAAAAAAGGAGGGAAAACAGAGTGAGAGGGGAAAAAAAAAAAAAGGAGGCAGCAGAGCAGTAAAAGAAACTTGCACTGAAAACGAATCTAGCTCTAGGATAAGCTGGAACAACTATAAAATTAACTTGATCCACTATTTCAAAACACATGGATTTGTGCACTTACCAAAGCATTGCCACACTTTCCAAGAAAGATCATTTAAAATTTGACAAATACATGCCCTTTTCCAGGCACGTCAAGCCAAAAAGTTAGTTTACTATAAAGTGGCATACTTGCAAACAATGTGATACATGTTACATGTTGAACTAATGTTAATCAATTTGCATTATTTACAGACAGTGAGGCTTAAGGTAAAACCATAAACAATAACAAGAACATGAAAGCAAGTCTCACAAGCAGTTCAATGTCAAAACTTTTCCCTTTGTATGCCACACTTACAGTACTGATCCAAATATCGTTGAACATTTAACAGCCAGCACTCTACTGCCTCAAAGCAAGCCAATCTGAGCATGTGTCAAAAAAAGGTTAGGAAAATGCTTGCACACTACTAGACAGGTTGGTATTTTAAGGCTGCAGCACTGAACAGAAGCTTCCTATCTATAAAATCTTAAGTTCCCTGCTCCAAAACAGGAAAATACAGCTACTGCAAAAAGCCTTTGAACACTTAGCTAGGCTCTAACCTCTAAAGTCAGAAGCAAGAAGACATCCTACCTTACCTAAAAGGTAGCAAAACCATTGCTTTCTCTGTTAACTGAGGGTGTCAATATGGCAATTCACAAATGTTTAGAATACCAAAGGAATACAAGCAAAAAGAAAAGCACAGTACTAAAGACAAATTTCTCCTTAACTGGCTAAAGGATTGTCTTGAGTAAAATATTTTTCTTAATATGCTAGAGACAGTTCAAACAGTAACCCTGAAAACTGGCTGCTATACCTGATTGTATAGTAAAAGCAATACATAAAAAACCCCAATGCATATGCATCTTGTGAAGGAAACATTTATGTAAGCCTCACCTTGTCACCGTCATCATTACAAATATGATCTTGATGGATTGAGTGGCATTGAAAGGATGTACCAATGCTACCTACAAAGGGGGGGGGGGGAGAGAAAGAAAAAAAACATTAAAATGATAACCCAATTCCAGTGAAAGCTAAAAATAAAGACAAATTTAGCAAACATTCTTTTTTTCCCCACACAGAAGAGAGATTTAGTTGCCAAACAGCTATGTCTGACAAGTCATGCATGCAATTCTGGTAATGAAACAAGCATCAGAGGCACATTTTGCACAGTCTACCAACAATGTCTTCACATATATATTTTTTCTAAACATTTAACAGAATAAAATTAGAACTAGTTCATCAGTCTAAACCAAACATATGCAGTGAAGTACATACACACACATATAAATAAGGAAAAGCTACACACTTCATGTTTAGGCAGTGGAGCCCTGTCCCATATCCTTTACTACAGAAAATTTCAGCACCCTGGGTAGCCACAAAACAGCACTTTCCAGTGCTATGTTAAGAATAAGAGAGTGGAAAAATCCAAGGTCAAAGCAGAAAAGTTTTAACAATACCCCTTCTTGTTTACAGTGGAATTTTTGCCTGCTTAAGGTCCTTCCACAGTTTTCTTTATGTCTAGGAAAAAAAGCACATCTCTACAAAGGCTTACCCCAGTCCTGAGACTTCTGGCCAAGGAGGAAGACAAAACTAATGTTTGACTCTATCCATACAGATTCTCAAACAGATTTACAGAACTCTTACTCACACTGTAAAGTTTTATTTAATGTGCTGTTTCCTTGCTCAGAAAGTACAGGAGTGGGGTAACTGCTATTGTTGAATTTATGCTTCCCTAAGATGACTTCTTCCTGCAAATATTGAGCAAAACAATTCTTCAGAAGCGAGGAGAAAAGACCACTCTGATTTGTAAAGCTACACCATCTCATGATTTTCCTTACAGAAGATCTACGTTGAACTTTTCTCCACAAGTTTCTTGTGGTCCTTCTGTTATAATTTTGAAATGTTAGTAGTCCTATTCTGTAACATTTACAGTAAATTCCCCAGGGAAAGTTTGTCATAAAGCTTTGCAGTCCATGTGTTGTTTTGGACCTGGACAGAACTGATCAAAGAAGATAATTGTTTAAGCAGGCAGCCAGCCATAGGCTGTTGTTGTTTAGACTTTTTTTGTTTGTTTAAAATGTTGCTGGAGATCATGATGCAGCAGAACTCTGGCTTCTGAGAATTCACCTGCACTTCTGCACTACTCTGCACTTCTGACAAGCCAGAGTTACCTTAAAGCCACCAACAAAGTTTAAGAAATAACGTACTGAGAAGAGAAAGAAGCAGTAAACTGAATACTGGAAAACAAAAATCAACAACAGACAGCTTGAGGGCCTTTTCTGATTGTAACACAATCAACAAGACACATAAAAACATGAAACTGATTTAGTTCTTTTTATAGTTCTTAGGCAAACATGAAAATTGATTTAGTTCTTTTCATTGAGGGGAGAAAAAAAAATAATTAAAAAAATCACTTAACCTCCAACTGATAATTTTGGACTTCCCCTCTGTAAATTGATCAGTATACAGTCCAAGGCATAATCAAGACTTATGTCATAAAATTACATAAGGAATGCCAGTTAGGTTCCTTGGTGAAACTTTTGTCAATGCTGATGTAAAGACTGAATTCCTGAGTTCTTAGTGAGTTAGCTGGCTAGCTGGCCTCTTCAGACAAAACTGTCAATTTAAAAAACCCCACAAACGCACAAGCTGATTTTTGGACAATTATTCTTGTATCTAACAACAACAAAAAAAATCTGGCCCCAAACACAGAACTTCATAAAATTAGCTTCTTTTTGACTTACCACTTCAGAAAAAGGAAGTTATTTTGCCATAGGGGTCATTGACTCTACCTTGAACAGCAGCACAGCATGCTCATAGTGTGTATTTTTGTAGGAAGGGAGAACAAAGAAGAAATCACTATATAGTTGAAGTTTCAGGGTGAAAAGGGGAAAGAGGGTCAGTTTTAAACTGTTCAAAACATGCAAAGTTCCCTTCCCATTTGATTTAGACTGGTACAAAACACAAGTGTTTTCACTAGGAACACCCATATGCTTCCTTGAAGTTTGGAATCAATTCAAGCTGAAAGGCAAGCTAAAAATGTTATGGGGTAATGGGCAGAAAGATGTCGAGCCTTATCCTTAACACAGTGTTACCCCAGAGGCAGAACTGAAGTAAAATATGACCTCTTGGATTAGTCTAAGATAAAAAAGACAGGCAGCAAATAATGAAAATAGTTCAGTTCTGTCAAATTACAGCAAATACATATAAACTTGTTTTGGGCATCTATGCATTTGGATAATGAAAGAAATTTCCAGAGATGGTGCAGTGCCTACGTCTAACCTCAACATCACCTAAAACTTGTTCTCTACTAAATTAAACTCATAAATGTGGACCTTGTGTTACAGGCTACATTATAGGCTTTACAAGAACAGTGATCACATAGACAATCACAATGATAAATTGGCTTTGTTCTAGCTATAAGGGATACCAGCAGCAGCAACACAGCTGCAATAGTACAGCTTTAAGTTAGTAAGTACAACACAGGACACCTGGGCATCCCATTAGATTTCATGTTGCCATAGCTTCAATTCTAACATATCTACATTACCAAGAAAAAAATTAGCTTGGGTTTTATCTACATGTTTCAATCATACTCAACTGTTCTATAAACAGAGCTGCAGACAAGCAAATGCAGTTAGCACAGGGTACAGCAAGGCTTTCTTAAAAAAAAAAAAAAAATTAAACCCAGCGTCTTTCATGATCTTCATGCCATATCTGTTTCATTTCTGGTCAACTACTTACTAATACCCTACAGTACAATAGCAAGATAGAAGACACAATCCCTTAACTGTCAAAAGTAAAGATTTTACAGACATCGTGGCTGCTTCACACCAACGAGGTGGCTAATCTCACCAACAAGCTCACCAAAAGCAGCCTTGGAAAAGGGTTTCTTTGAAAGACAGCACTGATAATACAGTCCCTTGAATGGGGCCAGCAGAGGTAACAGATCTGGGGACACTGAGACAGAGGATTACCAGCTAAAGGCTCTGTGCCACAACAGTGCAATCTATAATATTGAGTTATACAGACAGGAAATCCTAGTTTGCCTGACTTTTTAAATTTTATTTAACAGCCCCCCCCCCCCTCCAAACTGGGCAGTTTTCAATAATTATCATGTTCTTAAAGCATTTTCTTTCTGAGAAAGAGATTACACCGAGACAGACCTGAAGAAAGGTTAATCATCTTTCACCCACCTGCAAGGAAGATCAACAGTCAGAATCTGCATCACCAAACAGTTTTCAGCTGTGGTTTAACAGGGAAACAATGCTGGAGGACTGCAAGGAACTACAAACCAATTTACATTGCCCTGACTGCAGGCAGTAGGTAAAAACTCAGTTACTACCTTCATATCCCCAAATTTACACTGAATTTCAGACCAGCTCAAGACTAATTGCACCTTAGGGCTAGCAGATCCTAGGGCTATTACAAGCAAGGCTTTAATTCTGACTGAAGCATTACCTCTGCTACAAAGCTGACTGAGTGGGGAAAAATGCCAGTAAGACTCCTATGTAAGAAATAGAATGTGGCATGTGGGCCACTGCCCACAGCATGTTCCCAAATGCATTTCCTTGCTGCAGTGTTCAGGAGGTGCAACTATGAGGTCTAAGGCCCATCATCTCCTCAAGCAACATCCTAGCCTGAACTCTCTCTCCTGGGATCCAAAGTAGTCTCCCTGCTGTGCAAGTAACAGGGCACTTTGTAACAGTCAGCTTGTTCACTCAGACTCACAGCTTCTAATACCTAGGTGACAAAACTGTAGCCTCAATTTATGCTGAGACACATCTAAAAGACCATAGGCATCCATGAAACATCAGATCAGCCACCCCTTCAGCATTAATAGTATCAGGACAGGGTACAGAGTAATGCCCTTCAAGTGATGCACACATATGTGCTTGTGTATATATGTGTGGGCATGTGTACACATGTTATCTATATGTAGTACAGAGATATACAAAGTCTCAAAGACTCAAGGACAAACTTCAATTTGTCTTTTACCACTTTAAATGCAGTTAAATTATTTTTCACTCTGTTTTGGGGTTGTATGGTGGGGTTTTGGTAGTGGAGGAGTGGCCACAGGGGTGGATCCTGTGAGAAGCTGCTAGAAGTTTCCCCAGCTCCAGGTCAGACCCGCCTCTGGCCAAGGCTGAGCCCATCAGCGATGCTGCTATCGCCTCTGGGATAACATATTGTCATGATTTCAGCCCAGCCGGTAACAAAGCACCATGAAGCTGCTCACTCACTCCTCCCTCCCCGGCCACAGTGGTATTGAGGAGAAAACATAAAGAAAGGCTCATGGGTTGAGATAAGGACAGGGAGGGATCACTCACCACTTATGGTCACAGGCAAAAGACAGGCTCAACTTGGGGAAGAAACTAAATCAATTTCATTTACCACAAATCAAAGCAAAACAAGGATATTAGGAAGTAAAACCAAACCTTAGAACACCTTCCCCCCACCTCTCCCTCCTTCCCACCTCAACCCCACTCCCGGTTCTCTCTCCACCTCCTCCCCGTGGCCATGCAGCGGGACGGGGAATGGGGTTGGGGTCAGTTCATCACACCTTGTCTCTGCCGCTCCTTCCTCCTCAGGGGGAGGAGGACTCCTCAGCCATCCCATGCTCCACCGTGGAGGTCCCTCCCACAGGAGACAGTCCTTCATGAACTTCTCCAACGTGAGTCCTTCCCGTGAGTCCTTCCCATGGGCTGCAGTTCTATATGAAGAAGTTCGTGAAGGACTGTCTCCCGTGGGAGGGACCCCACGGTGGAGGAGAGGATGGCTGAGGAGTCCTCCTCCCCCTGAGGAGGAAGGAGCAGCAGAGGCAACCTGTGATGAGCTGACACCAACCCCCACCCCCTGTTCCCCAGTGCCGCTGGGGGGGAGGAGGTAGAGAGAACCAGGAGTGGAGTTGAGCCTCGGAGGAGGGAGGGGTGGGGGGAAAGTGTTCTAAGATTTGGTTTTACTTCTTGTTATCCTGTTTTGATTTGAATGGTAACAAATTAAATTGATTTTGGTTTCTCCCCAAGTTGAGTCTGGTTTTTGCCTGTGAACATAATCGGTGAGTGATCCCTCCCTGTCCTTGCCTCCACCCATGAGCTTTTTGTTAATATCTTCTCCTCCTCATCCCACTGGGGTTGTGGGAGGAGTGAGCGAGCAGCCTCATGGTGCTTCGTTGCCGGCTGGGCTTAAACCACGACACACTTGCTTTCTGAAGTCTAAGTGAGATACCTTGCTTAACATTATGTCTTAAACTCCGGGAAGAACATCAGTTCTTGTAATAAGCAAGAAAGAAAGAGTGCTGCACTCTCCAGCTATGACAGGAAAGGGATTGTTTTCCTTCTAAACCCATGTATTAAACTGAACAGCAAAAAGAATCTTCAGAATTTCATGGTTTCTGCCTAATTTGTCCATTGTAATAAAATGAGAATCAACATCAGGTTTGAATGGCCTGCTTCATGCCTGCCAATATTAAACAGTCCAAACTTACACAATGCTAGTCCAAGGGAAAAAAGAGGTGGTAGTTCAATCCTTTTAATTCAGTCATTTCAGAGCTACTGGAAGTATCTCATCGC